>NC_056748.1:200778498-200845998 GCF_019279795.1 Protopterus annectens
AGTCAACCTCTTCATGCTAACCAGGTGACCAGAAATGTCATTTATTACATAATTATATGCTGTAGCTGCACAACTTTCACAACATATTATCCACCATTTTTATTAGTACTGCTGAATGTACAACATAATTTACACTATTGTGCCTTTAGTAGTTTGGCCAAAATACAGGTGGCACTTTGGAGTCATTAGTTAAGCATATTCCAAGACCTCACTCCAAATCATTATCATTCTAAGGAATGGAACAGAGATGTGGGTTCAGAGTACAGTTACAGTCAAAAGCCCTCCACAGTTCTACTTTTTTTGTAAATCAAGCCCACGAGGTGCTAAAAGTGAATATACTTTTGATATATTGGGTCAGATTTCTAAAACATTAGACTAGCATTCGAAGAAGGCTTCACCATCCTGCCCAACTACTGCAATGTGTGTTTTGTAACCTGCTACCTAAGATAACATCTTCCTAAGGGGTTCTCCCAGGCCATACCTCTCAATGTCTAGGTATTAAATGCTGGTGAGTCAAACTTTGCTAGGTACATGTAGTGAAATTCCATATCATGTTATTATATTGCCTATGTCCAGCATAATATAAATGTAATCAAGGATCCAGTTGGCTCACTAAGTTTTGACGAAGTTGGTTTGCTCTACTCCTCCAACTGTATGAAAGACCTAGTATTGTAGGCAGTGAGCCTGCCTGGAGTACCAGATCTGTCATAAAGATGGAGTTGGATGGCCATCAGGATGTCCTGTACAGCACTCTCCACCTGTAGGGCAGAAGATTGAATGCAGGAATGACAGGCAGCCATTGAAAGCAGGAACTGAATATGTGGGGCTAGCCTATCAAATAATGCACTCTGTTTTTAACTTAGAAGTTTTTATGAGCTCTCTCTGTACTGCATTTAGGATTGCACACACACCGCCGAAGTAGACGTGTGTTTTCCTCCTTCCCCATGGCTCCCAGACAGCACAGTGCAAACCCACCTGTAAGTTGAACTTGGCACTGCAAGCACTCTGGCTTCCTATTAGGTAGTACCTGTAGTACATAGTTCCAGATACAGATAGAGCAGCTAATTTACAGACTCTCTCCACTAAATTCAATCAGCTTCTCCTTTTCTCAGGCTTATACATTGGTATATTGATGACTTTCACCAAAGTACAACAGTATTTTCATTGAAAAAAATCCTCATTTGGAATCAGGCATAGGGCTCTGGCATTTCATTTTAGCTTATGCTGATTAGAGACTGGTAGAGCCTTATGTTTTGGACTTAAACATAGAGCAACTGCTTAGCATAGCATGTTTCTTCATGCCTTAGTAGTTTTAGAATCTAAATAACACCAACTAGAGCTAACCAGTGTTGAAAGTAACCAGAAACTAAACAAAAGTAACACTGCTGCAGCTGGATACATGAACAGTTCCAACTTATTTAAAATAAATCCACAAATACAGATTGACCGCTTTCTTCCCTTTGTAAAGGGATTTCATCAGTATCTGCCATTTCAAATCCAATTTCCCCTTAAATACTAAATTAATAAATGACATCATCCAATTAGACATATAAAGCTGCACATCCTTTTATACTGGAAAATACATCATAGTTAAAAGCAAACTGCTAAAACAGTATATTTATTTAATAAAACTACACATAAAATATATATTTTTAAAAAAACTAACTACAGACTTCTGAGAATAAATTATTTCATAAAAGCTGCTTTTTTATGTAACAAGGGCTTGATAGAAATTTTGTCATTAAGCCCAGGGTCTTGACTTGCCTGTAACTTAATTTGCCACCTTACCTCCTTTTCCTCTATAAGATTTCTATAGTCTTCTCCTCTTGGATTTTGTAACACTCTTTCCAATATAGCAAACTCAAATTCAGAAAAACTCGGGCAAACAATAGAATGCTTGTATAATGCATTATTCATGTTATTAGTTAATATTTGATATGTGTGTTCATATATCCTGTCCCTTAACCATCTTTCAGTCTTACCAACATAAAAACTGGGACAGGATTTACACATAGCCAAATATACCACCCCTGTGGTTTGACAATTACCCCTGTCGAATCTCACCAGAGTCTTTAAGGAATTGGTTATAGTTATGTTCTCTTTTGTACATATGTATTTACATTGAGAACAACTCCCACATCTTGTCGTACCATACCTTCCCTTACATTTGGGTACATCCTCAAAACATTTTTTCAAGTTTGTTCCTGACTTATATAGAAAGTTTGGTTTAGAACCCACTACAGCCCATAACTTTGAATTATTTCTTAAAATGGCCCAATTGTCTTCCACTATTTTTTTCACCTCATAGGCTTTACCTCTATATGGAACCACCATCGCTCTTTCAAATTCTTTATTTTCTTCCCCCCACCTTATGTTTGTCTTCACTCATAGCACTTGGGTTACCTAATAGGGTTACAGGCAAGTCAAGACCCTGGGCTTAATGACAAAATTTCTATCAAGCCCTTGTTACATAAAAAAGCAGCTTTTATGAAATAATTTATTCTCAGAAGTCTGTACTTAATTTTTAAAAAAAAAATATTTTATGTATAGTTTTATTAAATAAATATAATGTTTTAGCAGTTTGCTTTTAACTATGATATATTTTACAGTATATAAGGATGTGTAGCTTTATGTGGCTAATTGGATGTTGTCATTTATTAATTTAGTTTTTAAGGGAAAATTGGATTTGAAATGGCAAATTCTGATGAAATCCCTTTTCAAAGGGAAGAAAGCGCTCAATCTGTATTTGTGGATTTATTTTAAATAAACTGGAACTGTTCGTGTATCCAGCTGCAGCAGTGTTACTTTTGTTTAGTTTTAGAATCTAGTCAAACATCTACATCCACAACTCCTGCACACTAAAATCAGCCACTGGAATCAACATTTGTTGTACTAAAGTGATGGAAATTGAAAATATAAGTGAAAAATGCCAGCCATGAAAAAACAATCAGAAAACGGCATCAATGGCAAAATGTAACCATGGATGATCTTTATTAACTTGTCGATCAATTAGTTGAGTTTCACTTACTAGCCATCAGTTATCTGATTCATGATATATAGTATATTGGCAACAAGACTGAAAAATGTTTGTTTTAGCTTGGAGGAAGTCTCTCTTGCACCCCCCGATATTGTGGATCTGCTCTAACACACCCATTCTATAAACACACTGCATTCAAGGTTGTATAAGCTCAGAGATTTCTTTACAGACACAGTCTGCAAATTTAATTTTCTTGCACTAGAACACAAAGGTGAATATTCAGCTATGATCATATGAGCCTTCAGTAGCTGAACTCTGAGTAACTCAAAGATAATTTGGATTATGTATATTTAAACTAAAAAGAACTAACTAAATGCATACGTAAATATAAAACTATCAGATCTTAGACCTAGGTTACCATGGAAAAGAACACATGATACTTTCCAGTCATAAAAACCTGTAGAAAATACAAAAAAAACCCTTATTTATTCAGAAGAAATTTAAAATGGTTAGTGTAGCATGATGAAGTAATGGGATGCACTGCTCTACACATAAGCAAGAGTGTTGAAAACCTTGCCCATTGCCTTCTGTCAATTTGATTCCAACAACACCCTTTTTCAGATGCCTAAATAAAGCTGTCAAAGTCATCCTCCTCTTTATATACAGGAAATAATTTAGTACTGACCGTATCACATAGGTATGATTTCATCTCTACTACTAACATGCATTTATCAAACAGACAGGAGTTTCCTCTTATACTGTTGCTCTTTCTGTCTTTCTTCCTGCCTCTTCTACCTTTCCTGTGTGTAAGGCTGTTTCAGCTCACTCTCTTTGAAATTTTATTTTATTTTCCTACCTCCTTTCAGGTGCCTTATCTCAGTCTTTAGTTCTAGTATCTGTAATTCAAGCTGAATTCTAAGATCACCAATGCACGCATTGGGGTGCTGCTAGTCTCTGTTCCTGCCAGGCTATCCCCACATCCAGTGGACTCAACTTTTTTTTTTTAACGTTTTTTAGATTTTTTTTTTTAAATAGCAGAATACAAAATCAAAAACAATTAACATAACAATTGTTTAACTATTAACAGAAGTCCATAACAAGAATTTCTTATACAAAGCTAAACCGATAGTACTTTTTAAGTAAATTAAATCTTTCCAAGAAATTTTTTGATGAGTCACATTTGAAATTCTCGTTTTTACAGTTAATTCTTTTTTATGACAACTCTTAGCTAAATAAACAAAACCAATAAAAGAAATTCTAGTTTTACATATGCAATTCTTTGTGATAATTTTCTTAGCTATACTTAAAATTGACCAAAGAAGAGACACTTGTGAAGTCGGGATAGAATCTGGAACTGGAGCATTGAATAAAATCAAAGAGTTAGTAATTATACATTTATCTGACCATATTGCCTGAACAAAATTTCTGAACTCTGTCCAAAAAGATGATATTATTCTGCATTCTATTACCATATTGATCCAACCAGCATCAAAACGTAAACTACATTTACAGCAATTATTTTTTCTGATTTATATATTACAGTAACTTTATGGGGAGTTAAAAAAGCTCCGTGTAAGTATTTCCATGTATATAATTTCCAATAAAGTGAAGAGGTAGATTTTCCTGCTGATTTTAAAAATAATTTTTATATACATCTGAAAAAAATTCATTATTAATTCTTGTTAAATAATTCCAAAACGCTAAATCAGGAATAATAAATTCAGCTCTAATAATTCTATATATTTTGGATAAATACAACTTTAAAAATGAGACAGTTCCACCTGTGGTAAAATAACTTAGAAAACAAAAAACAATGAAAAAAAGCGTATTCAGGAGCTGAAGAACAGAATTAGTGTTCAAAGTTTAATATACCAATTTCATCCAAAAAGACTTCTTCAGAAACTATTCAACCATATAGTTTATATAAAAACCTAACAATGAAAAACTCTCATTATTCAAAGAAAATTCTTTAGTTAATACTTTAAATGCTAAACCACTTATAAAATACTACAAAGAGACAAAGGGAGTTGCAATGGGGTCTGTGTGTGTTGGTCTCAGCCTTTGTTAATTTGGTACTTGGATGGTGAGTGGCACATTGTATGATAGTGAACTAAACACCAAAGTCAGATACAAAAAGAGATTTGCGGGTGACCTCTTTTTCATTGTTGCTGGAATTCCAGAAGATAGTGTTTCTTTTCTTGAAGACCTTAACAAGGTCAGAGAATTTTTAAAGTTCACTTCTGTAGGGATAGGTTTGAAGGTTAACTTTTTAGATGTAACCTTAGAATGGGTTGTCAATAATAAGAAGTTTGAAAGTTGTATATACAATAAAGAAACTTTTTTTAATGGTTATCATCACTTTAATAGTAAGCACCCATATATTAGGGCCTCCAAGATGATTACTGATGAAATGAGGTTTAAAAATGAGATCAAGTTTATTACTTTATTATTTCTAGAAAGGGGTTATAGTGAAAATTTGTTATGCAAAGCTGCTAATGAAATTATAGAAAAAAGGTGGGTAATTTTCCAACATATTCTAAATCAACCTGTTAGTCAGTATGTCCACAAGGAACAGGACGTAGGTCACATTCATAGAACTAATGTCTGCTTTTTTTACATGTCTGTAGATGCAGATGCCATTTGAGAAATTGTCAAAACCAACTGCAAAAATTTTAGAGGGCAACCCAGACCTCATTAGGGTTATAGGTAACAATCCCAAGTTTGCTCATTAGAAAACTAACAGTTTAAACGTTTTGTTTTAGAAGGACAGCAGAAGATGTAAGGCTACTTACAAATGTGTTTTTTTGCAATGCATGCAGATTTATTTCAAAAGGACCATATATTTTGTTAGATCATATAAATTAAGCTATTATTGTCCTAGGGAGGTTCACTTGTAAGTCAGTGGGGGTAGTTTATAACAGCGTGTTGGCATGACAATGAGAAGCATTGAGAAGAGAATTAATGAACAGCAGTATTCCATCAAAACTAAAGATAAGTAAAATTTATTTTATAAGCCTTCCATCATTTCTAAGAAATATAAAAAGTTCTTACTTTCTGTGTTAGAACTTGTCCCACCAGACTTAGGAGGTGGCTTTAAAAGTAGAATTGAGACAAAGGAAGCTGAATGGCAAATAAAGTTAAGAGCAGCCAAGTATCCAGGTCTAAATGTGTTAATATTGTTTCCTGAAGAACAGAAGGCCAAATATTTATAAATGTACTTGCACTTATTTTGCACTTTTTTATTTCTATTGTGTACATATCTTTTACTATTTATTATGTTTTTAAAAGTTTTCTAACTGGTTAATATTGAATTATATTTTCATTGGTAGGTTTTTAAATAAAAAGTACTTGAAAATTCTGGTTGAATAGTTTCTGATGAAGTATTGTTGGATGAAGGTGGTATATTAAACTTTGAGTGCTTTTTATCATGGTTTTTGTTTTTTTAAATATTGCTAATTAAATTATTATTAATACTGAAGAAAATTCTAAAATTTTGGGAATAATTGTTGTACAATAGTCTAAAGATACTTTTATTTTATCACTAATATATTGCTTACAAATTGTATAATCAGCCACCTATTTTTTTCTAAACTATATTTTGCTAGACTATCATCAGCTGAATGTATTTTATCACCATTTAGAAATTGATGCTAAAAGCTTAAATTACTATCTTTAAGATATAACATCTTACTCAAATTAAATTATTCTAAGCATCCATTTGTATAGGTTATAGGAATAAGAACAATACTATTTCTTTAACTATATAGTTAGAGTTCATAAATCTCTTGAAAGAAATAAGTATGTGATTGACAAAAGGGAAGGAGATAAAATGATTCCTATCATTCATACAAAAATCTTTTTAAATCCAAGAAAATCTATTAAACCCAAATTGTGTATGGGATTCTACAACAAATTTATTATCAAATGAGATACTTTCATGTTTTATTTTCCAACTTGACTCATAAGAAGAATTTAGCCATTGCATTATAATTATGATAATGACAGATTTAGCATGTAATTCAGTATTTGGTAAACCTATACCACCTTCCTCCCAACATTTTGTATGCCATTCAAAATAAATCATTGGCTTATTAGGACGCCATAAAAATTTAAGAAGAATGGAGTTCATTTTCTTTAGAATAATTTTGGAAGGAAATATAAATAGTGATTGTGCAGATAAAAAGAATTTTGGTAAACATACAATTTTAATCAATGTAAGTCAGTTCTCCTTTGTTAAAAAATAATCTATTGCAGTTGTTGATTAATTTAGAAACTGTATAAATTAAATGTTTATAATTTATTAAAACTGAATCGTCTGAAGTAGTTAACTTCATTTATCTGCAACCTGTGGGTATTCGGATACATATTGGATCCGAGCCGGCAACATTTTATCAAGCATCTGCTCCAAGCTCCTACCCTTACCCATAATCCCTCACCTCTCCTACCTTCCCTCAGATCTCATTTGCCGCTTCATGTGTACGCATCATGGTCTCTATAGCTCCAAATTGGGTATAGTGAGTGGAACTTTTGATTCTTTAGTTAGTGTGTGAGAGTAGTTGTTTGTGATAACCCTTCTTCCCCTTGGTCTTGTCATTGGTTTGTTTAAAAAAAAAAAAGTAAGTAGTTAGAAAGTTTGTGTTTTTTTTTTTTTTTTTTTGAAATAGAATAGGCCTAGCCAACCCGTGTGTGTGTGTGTGTGTGTGTGTGTGTGTGTGTGTGTGTGTGTGTGTGTGTGTGTGTGTGTGTGTCTAATTTAGCGTTTGGCTCAGTGGAGTGTGTTATGGCTCACCAGCCTAAACCAATGTTCAAGAAATGCACAGAGTGTGGCCACAAGCTTTAACCGGCTGATGGCCACACTCTGTGTGTTACTTGCCTTGGCATTCCCCATCTAAGTTTGCCATGTGCTGTGTTTGCAGGTTTCAATCCCAGAGCCCTTAAAGCGAGGAAGGCGAAACTCGTAGCCAAGGGCCTGCTACCAGTTTCTGCCTTAGAGACGACCGACCCCTCCCCAGGCTGGGACTCAACCTCCCTCTAAGCCTGCTGAGGCAGGGACAAAAGCTACAGATAAGGACAAAAAAGAGAGAGAGAAAAGGGTAGAGAGGCACCACAAGCGATCTCCTGAGCGGGAGCCTCTTCCCAGTCTACCTGTGAAAGTTGTTAGAACCACTTCTACTCGGCTCCATTTGCCGAGGTTCTCCCCAGAGCCGACTGAGCCCTTGGATCGGAGGCCTTCTTCGAGGTCGTCTCAAAGGGCAAGATCTGAGTCGGTCGCCTCCTCGCGGTCGACTCTGAGTCTATTGGAACTTGACATGGACAGGATGATGCAGAGATTCGATCGGACCCAAATCCTAATGGGAGCCTTGCCAGGGGACCTATATGCCCTTCTTCCATCTTATCTCTCCTTCCCTGATCCAACCATCGGTCTCGGGATATATGGATCCGAGGATCCTCGGAGCTGGGGGTTCAGCGCCAACGGTTCCTCCAACCTCGATGCCGACCATTACCTTGAGTTACTCAGATCAGACTTGTTCAGATCCGAGCAACTCTCGGAGCCGAGAACAGGGAGCCGGATCCGAGGGAACAGAGATGTCTTTGGCTCCAACTTTGTCGGATCCGAGCCGTTCCTTCGGAACCCTGGCTACCTTGGCCTTGGCCCCAATCCTCATGATGGAGCCGGGGAGGACTTCTTCCTTGTTGGTTGCCAAGGAGGTGCGCTCTCCTTCGGCCTTTGACGTGGTGGAGAGGGTTCTCTCCCAGGGATTGAGACCCCAGCCCATTGCCTTGAACTCCACCCAGGCTGCCTTGGATTTGGTCACAACTCCCATCAGCTTGTCCCAGGGACAACCTGTGCCAGAGGATCCCCAAGTGGATCCCATCATGGAACCCCCCCCATGACTTATGAGCCCTTTTCAGAAAGTCACACTGAGGAGGCCCCACATAAGCATTCATGTAAGTGGAGACACCTGGACTCCCCCAAGTCCCTCACAGAAGATACTGACTTGGATGAAGGTGAGGGTTCCTCCAGGTCACTTCCCAAGGATGTCTCCTTTGGAGACATCATGGAAATCCTCCGCCAGAGGGGAGGTTGGTCAGCCCCAAAACCCTCAACAGACGAGTCAGTATTCTTGGAGGCCTTTGGCATGGGCCCATCTACCCATTAGTGGATCTTACCACCATGTGGGCATGAAAGGAGCCTGACACCATAGAGCTAATGCCCAAATGCGCAGACAGGATCCTTTATCCTCCCACAGACAGGCTTGGTACAAGGGATCCCCTGTGGATGCTATGGTGGTGGCGGCTACCACCAAGAGAGAACTGGCTCAGGAAAGTTCTTTGGTCCACCCTCTGGACAAAGAGTCTAGGACAGTGGATCGCTTTGGGAAGTGAGTCTTTTCAACGACATTTTCGATAGGAGCACTGAATTATTTGGCACACGTCATTTGAAACTTGTAGAAAACGGCAAAAAGCAGCTACTATGAACTCTAATGCGCCCAAAATCACCAACAAGAAATAGCGTAACACACTTTTTATTTCCGCTTTCGTCCGTAGACTTCTTCAGAATAAAATACATCACAGTACAACCTTCTTAAATACAAATCTAATTGACACAACATAATTGATACTAATTACCCAATTACTACAATATAATACCTTTAGTTAAAAAAATATATGAAAAAAATATATATTCTAAAAAAACAATCTCCTATAAAATATGTAGACAAACTAAATCATTACTTTTATCTATTTTTAATTTTTGATTTTTTAAAAAACATTTCATGTTGATTGACTCATTGAGCCCTGGTGACTGGTCTGCCTTTAATTTTATTTGCCACTCTGCTTCCTTGCATAACAATGAATTTTTAAAGTCCCCTTCCCTCAAATCTTTGTGACATACCTCTAAAATAGAAAACAGAAACTTATGGAACAACTTACAAATTTGTGAATGCTTGAAAAGAGCATTCTTATCGTCCTTAGTTTTCATGCAATATAAATGTTCTCTAATGCGTGTTCTTAGTTCTCTGGTCGTCATGCCCACATAAAATGCAGGACATGACGAACAAAGAGCTATGTAAACAATACCTACACTCCTACAATTCACATAACCTGGAACTGCAATAATTTTTTCTGAAGTAGAAATTGTGATGTATGGACCAACAGAAATATATCTGCACATATTACAGCCATTGCAACAATGCATTCCTTTCTTTACTGTTTCCATAATAGGTTTGGCATTTTTACGTTGTACTAATAAGTTCTTTAAGTTCTTATCATTCCTATGGACAAATATTGGTTTTTCACCTAGAATCCCAAACATTTCAGCATTCCCTTTGATTATTTGCCAATTTTTAGTAATTATATTTCTGATATGCTTATTATCCGTATTCATTCCAAGACTACAAATCATATTGTTAGTCCAAGTGCTGTTTGTTAAACTGTCACATGCCTTAATACCTACATCAGATGAATTTAATAAAGGTGGAAAATCAGTGCTGCATCTCAAAAGGACATTATCAGCTATTTCATCCAATTGGGCTTTAGGAAAACCTCTGTTAGAAAATAAGGACTTAATGAAACAAAACTCATCAATGACATCAGATTCCTTTGATGTCATTCGACTGGCTCTGATGAATTGCCCTTTGGGAATATTGGCAATAACATGTGTTGGGTGACCACTTCTATAATGAAGGTAACCATTATTGAAAGTTTTTTTCCTATGTATGGTGCTATGAATCCTACTCTCATCAACATCCCACCTTAAATTAACATCTAAAAAGTCAACTCTGGAACCTTGCCCCCCAATGACAAATTTAATATAAGATGACAAGGAATTAATATAACTGCAAAACTCTTCATTATTGACGTCATTTTGATCTAAAATAAAAAATAAATCATCAATAAAACGACAACAAAATACAATTTTAAATTTGTCAATTAGCAATGGCATAAATTGATGTTCCCACATGGCCATGACAACATTAGCATATGCGGGAGCAGCTGGAGAACCCATAGCTGCTCCCTTTTTTTGCCTATAATAGGTTTTTTCAAACAGAAAAAAATTATTTTCTAAAATACGTCATTTGACTTCAGCGAGACCTGGTCATGGAATTCGCTGTGTCGCCCCCAGAGTCCTTGTCACCAGAGGACAAGCGGCTGTTCTCAGCGAAAATGTCGACTCTGAAATCCATTTCTAACATGTCCATGCATCTTCTTTCCCATGCCATGAAAGGAGCGGCTAGGGTGGCTGGTACTGGTGTATCTATGAGGCGGCACGCCTGGCTCAGACTCTGTCAATTTGCGGATCCCTTCAAGGCGTCTTTCACAAATGCACCCTTTGACGGTTCCTCCCTTTTTGGGAAGAACATTCATGACACCTTAGTCCAGAGCGAGAAGGACGGGAAAACTCTGTCTGCCATCAGAGTCTGCTTCTCTAGCCCTCAAAGATCCTTTTCTAGGAATCAGAGAGGGCAGAAGAAGATGTGGTTCTGAAAATCTCAGTTTTCCCGGGACACACAGAACAACTCATCCCCTAGAGGCAGAGGGGAGATAAGACAGATGCTGCCCCAGATGCAGAGGGGGTCCGAGGAACTTTGGGTCGAGGGAGACCTTCTCAAACCGACCCACGCAGCAACTCTGAGGGGGTTGCCTGACTGTCCTTCTCTGGAGAAAGTAAGGGGACGATTTTCATTGCACCTAACGGCTTGGGAGTCCATCACGATGGACCGTTGGGTGATCCAAATAATTTCCAGAGGATACTCCATCCCATGCATCTCCCCATCTATACAATCAAAGAGCCTCCCGGATGTTCCACCCGCTCAAAGGGGGCCGCAGCACACAAAATTTCAAAGCTGCTTTACAATCGGGCCATAGAATTGGTCCCCCCCCCCCCAGATCAGTCTGGATTAGCCTTTTACTCCAGGTTCTTTTTGGTGCCAAAAAAGACAGGGGACCTCGGACCCATATTGGAACTATCTGCCCTGAACCTGTCGGTAGCCAAGCAGAAATTCCAGATGGTCACCTTACAGTCCATCCTACCTTATCTCCGAGGATGCGACTGGATATGCTCGATAGACCTCCAGGACGCTTACTACCACATCAAGATTTGCAGAAGCTCCAGGAGATTTCTTCGCTTCTGGCTGGGAGCCAATCATTTCCAGTTCAGAGCCCTACCCTTTGATCTCACCACAGCCCCCAGGGTGTTTATCAAGGTTATGGTAGTAGTAGCGACCCATCTGAGGCTTCAGGGAATTCAGGTGTTTCCTTACCTAGACAACTGGCTCCTCACTGCTACCACCAAGCATCTACTTTACATGGCCAGAGACTCCATCTTGCATTCAATCTAGGGATCACCATCAACATCTCCAAGTCCCGCCTCAATCCAACACAGACCTTGGAATTCATAGGGGCACTGTTGGACACTCTACTATTACAAGTTTTTCTCACTCAAGACAGGATCCAGAACCTATGGGCCCATGTGTCAGTTATCCTCGACCCCAGGACACCGATGGCGAGCCACATTCTCCATGCCCTAGGCTCCATGGCAGCAGCAATTTCAATTCTACCATGTGTGCACCTTCACATGAGGGTGCTTCAGTGGACCTTGGCAGTTCAGTGGTCTTGGTTAAACCTCCCCATGGACTACCCTATATGGATCAGCAGAGCCTGCAAGACTTCTCTTCTTTGGTGGCTTCAATCGCCGGAAATCTTGGCAGGTCATCCATTCTTAACATCCCCAGCCCAAGCCACAGTGACCACGGATGCCTCCCAGCTCGGGTGGGGGAGGCACTTTTTGGGAAGGACAGTCCAAGGAACATGGTCCCAAATAAAGACCAGATGACATATCAGTGTTCTGGAGATGAGGGCAGTGCTTTTAGCGTTGCAAGCCTTTCACACTGGCCTCCCCCCGGGGACGATTGCAGTTCAGTCAGACAACATGTCTGTTGTCTGGTACATCAACAAACAAGGAGGGACCAGATCTTACCCTCTCTGCCGCGAGGCCATGAGAGTGTGGGAGTGGGCGATTTCCACCAGTCGGTTTCTGATTGCAACGCACATCCCGGGACGCTCCAACATTTTAGCGGACAGATTGAGTCGGGCTATTCTAATGCCATATGAGTGGTCTCTGAAACAGTCAGTAGCGGAGGAGATCTTCCTAGCGTGGGGTCACCCTTGCTGCGTTCTCTTCGCATCTCCTTCCAACACGAAGTGCAGCGAGTTCTTCGTTCTAATCCCCTCCCCAGGGGACTCCCACAGAGATGCTCTAGTCCATGCTTGGTCTCCCGGGTTACTGTATGCCTATCCCTTGCTACCTTCCATTTCGAAGTTTCTTCAGAAAGCATACTGACTGGGGTGCAAAGTGATCCTCATTGCTCCATTCTGGCCTCTTCAAGTGTGGTTCCCCTTCCTCTGGTCTCATGCTCTAACTCCTCCACAGATTCTAGATCCCTGCCCGGATCTCATATCCCATCCCTCGAGCATCAGTCCACCCAACCTGGACAGCCTCAAGCAGATGGCTTGGTTGCTGCAGTTCCCCTGATTGCTAGGACTCCTGGTTTATCATCTTCTGTAAAGAATACTCTGGTGGCATCCCTCAAAGCTTCCACTAGGAAGATTTATCGCAGCAAATGGAAATGTTTCTCTATTTGGGCTTCTCAGAGAAACATAGATCCATTTACTGCCCCGGTTCCCTCGGTCTTGGAGTTTTTGTCATATGTTTTTCAACAGGGGGCTATTTCCTCCAAAGTGAAAGTACAACTGGCAGCCATATCTAATTTTCATATTGGTGAAAATTTGAATGCTCTGGCCTCCTTGAGATTGTGCAAGGCCTTTCTAAAAGGTACATTTCTCTTGCATTCCCCGGTTAAGAATTCTGTCCCCCCTTTTGACCTTACTCTAGTTCTGCAGGCATTGGTGGCAACCCCTTTTGAACCAGCAGTGTCAGTAGACTTAAATTTTCTATCCTGGAAGACAGCCTTTTTAGTGGCCATTACTTCAGCTAAAAGGGTTTCTGAGATCCAAGCTTTGTTTGCCGTGCCCCCCTACTTGATTTTTCATAAAGACAGGGTTTTGCTTCACACGAACCCTTCTTTCTTACCGAAAGTGTCTTCTGATTCTAACATTAACCAGGTGATTAATCTACCTGTGTTCTTTCCAAATTTCCAGAACAAGGGTGAATATAAGCTGCACTTGCTAGATGTTCATAGACAGCTTCATTTCTATCTACACAGGGCTAAGCAATTTCATAAGTCTGACCAATTATCCATGTCCTTTTCTAGACCCTTTTTAGGCAAGGCCATTTCCAAGGTCTCCTTAGCCAGGTGGATTACACAATGTATACTGCAAGTCTATAGGGATAAAGGTCTATCCCCACCTGGTCCTATTAAAGCCCATTCCACCAGATCTATGGCAACTTCTACTGCTTTTTGGTCTAGGGTTTCACTGGATGATATCTGTGCAGCAGCGACCTGGGCAAGGTCACATACATTCATCTCTCATTATAAGTTGGATTTGATCTCTAGAGGGAGAGCATCCTTTGGCTCTGTGGTGCTCAGGAATATCCTTCCATGAGGGCCTTCCAGGAGTTTTCATAGCTGGGGACTCTGTCCCACAGGTTGCAGATAAATGAAGTTAACTATTTCAGATAAAGAAGTTATGTACTCAAAATAAACTTCCATCTGAGTAGTTATACTTCATTTTTTGCAACCGTCCCTCCCTCCTCCCCCTGAACCTGCTTTAGGTTAACGGTATTGAGTTGCTAATAGTTTGGTTAGTGGCAAACTCAATCTGAGGGAAGGTAGGAGAGGTGAGGGATTATGGGTAAGGGGAGGAGCTTGGAGCAGATGCTTGATAAAATGTTTCCGGCTCGGATCCGATATGGATCCGAATACCCACAGGTTGCAGAACATGAAGTATAACTTCTCAGATGGAAGGTTATGGTGAGTACATAACTTCTTTTTTATAATTAGATGTAATACTGATTCCAAGATACCTAATCTGTGAATTATCCCATTTAAAATTACTGTAACTTAAAGTTTTTTTATTTGTTTTACAATGATTAAACTTTAAACTTGAAATCTTTTCAACACAATTTATGGAATTAACTATATGCTTTAGTAAAGTTTCTATATTACCACAAGTTAGTAAAATATTGCCCCAAAAGTTGAATTTTGGAAGTAAAAGTTTCATCTATTGAAAAACCCTTAGTATTTTTGTTTGATCTAATATAGTTAGCAAAAGGTTCTATACTCACTGCAAATATCAAAGGAGACAATGGACATATTTTTTGTACCTTTTAAGATTTTAAGAGAACTAGACAGAAAGGAGTCTATTTTAACAGGTGACATGAAATTATTATAAAATATATTATTATATTAGGCATGTAGGATCTTCCAAGCCTCGTTTTTTTACAGTTGCTAGAGGAATCAATGGGTGATTTAACTATTTTAATTCAACAACTTTCTAAAAGAATGGACCTGTTGGAATAGTTATCTCAATCTCAGTTTTCCATCAATGGTGGAATACACTCCTAAGATATGCCAGTGAACTGTATCAGTGATACCAGCACTGAAACAGAGTTGCAACAGCATTTGAATAGCACCCCTGTTTTAACACCCGTCAGGTTAATACTAATTATGCCAGAATACTAACAATGATTTTATGGGACAGGGGACTACTTTCCCATCATTTATTGAATGGCTATGATTGGGTACTCATTTTAGCTGTGAATCAAGTGCAGCAACTGGTAACTTAACTGATAAGCTATCCAAGCTGGATTAGTTTTTTGTTAAAAATTAAGAAACTCCAGATGATTAACACTTATTTTTCTGAATGTTTAAAGATGAGAGTGGTTCTAAATGGTTTATACCTATGGCATTTTCCTATGGGTTTGGTGATCGACTCTCCTTGCCTCAAAGAGCTGTTGCAGCTCTTTGATAGACATGGTTTTGAATATATGGAGCTTGTTATTCACCATAATGAGAGAACAATTGAAGCATTGAATAGGGATGTTATGACTTTGGATGCATCTGTAGCACAGGATCCATTTTTTACCAACAATAAATTTGAGTACAAACATATTTTTCAATGTATTGATGACCTGCTTGGTGGCCATTAAAAATAAGATGAAAAAACTTTTAAGGGATAAGAATGATCATAGTAATACTGCTCATCTCCCATGTCCACAGTCACAGGTGTGGGTAAATAGATTGGTTAATGGAAACCTGGAAACAACTAATACAGATAATTACATTGCACCTAACAATGACCAGAATAATTTTTTAGATGAACAGGAATGTCCACCACTCAGGTGTTTGGAGCACCTGATGAATTGGTATCAGATGGACTCAAATCAATGGGGTACACAACATTCCAACTGTTGCCAGAGGAGGGGAGTATTCAACTCATGCAGAGGCAATGCGAGAGGATGTTACAGAGGCAGGAGATAATCGACTCATTTGCACAAATGGACAATGATCCTGACTTTGTATTACCACCATTAAGCATAGTTATGAATAGTATGAAGAATTTTAAAGTCTATAATTTTTCCTCCTTCCCTGTGGACACTGTTTGTTACTTTTATATCTGATAAGCCTATTGATATTGCCCATACTCTCATTGATTTAAAACAGTATGTAACAAAACTGAATTTTAATATGACTTTTCATATGTGAATGCAGTCGTAAATCCATTATATATTTCAAGTACCTATTACCCCTCATTATACTCAACCCTTGAGCTCTTTGAAAGAATATGTGAATTGGATACTTGTAATTTGAGTTGTCAGGTGAAAAAGAAAAAGAGGAAAAACAATCTGAATAGTGATGAGTTAAGGAGCTTGAATTGGTTCAAGGGTGACACAGGTATCAGAATAATGAAACCAGATAAGGGAGGATGGATTTTTATAATGAATAGGGCTGATTATATTGAAAAAATGAAAAAAAATTTCTAAGTGATACATACAAGAGGAGTTCATTAAATTAACTTAATGGCGCATATAGGAAAATAAACATTTTCTTCGGGACCTATTCATTGATGGGTGTATTACAATTGATGAGGTTAACAATCTTAATGTTTCCTATCCAGTTACCCCAGTCTTTTTGGGATGCCTAAATTGTATAAAAATGTTAACCAACCTCCTATGCATCCAATAGTTGACGCTAGAGGTTATATCACTAATCCGTTAGCAAAGTTTTTGGGTATTAAATTTAAAGAATACATAATGAATGAACCTAATATTTGTAAGGATTCTTGCGATTTCCTAAAAAGAATTAATACTATAATGTTTGATGAAAGTTTTGTATTTATAACAGTAGATATAAAAGATTTATACACTGTTATACCACAAAATTTGGGTGAGGTATGGTTTTGTGATTATTTGTTTAATAAAGGGATATCCCAAGTGCAAGACATGGTCTTAAGGAATAATTTTATTATTTTTGAAAAGGAATTGTATTTACAAATGGAGGGGGTGGCCATGGGGTGTTCATGCGGAGGATTATATGCTAATATTACTATGCTTGATTAGGAAAAGAAATATTTATTCAACTCTTCCTTTTTTACTTATTGCCATACATACACCAGTTTTTTTGATGATATATTCATCCTACGGAAAGGCCCCAGAGATCAAAGAGAGAGGTTTTTGGAATACATCAGTGGGACAACCTCATTTTTACATTTCACTCATACTAGTAATGACAGTAAGATTCCATATTTGGATATCTTGTTGAAGAAAGACTCCCTTAACAAAAGGTTTGTTTCTGAGATCTTCTGTAAGGAAACTTATCCAAGCAGTTTCTTACATTTTGATAGTGGCCATCCGCATAAGCAAAAATGAACCATTATAAAGGGTCATTTTGTATGTGTGGCTCGCATGGTCACTTTAATGGAAGCATTTCTTGATGAATGTGACAAGTTAAGGGAAATGTTTCTAAAACATGGGTACCCTGTAGAATTAGTGTGATGTAAGAGCCAAGGTTAAAGCTAAGAGGGAAAATGGACATTTCTTGATGACCGTTGGTAGTGTACCAAATAGCTTCAATAATTGTGAACATTTAGCAGATAATACATCTGATATGGAGCCTTCTGTTCATAGGATCATAGGAAGTTACTAGACTATTGGCCCTGAGGCCGTTATAAGCCTAGCCAAGTGTTTAGCCCATGTATAGACAAATCAGCACCTGATGGCCCTGTCCAGCAGGGACATGGGTGGAATCCCAGGGATGTATTTTCTAGTTCCCATCCAGTTATCCAGTTTGCACTTAAAAAGGGCTAAAGAGGTACTCTGCTTGACGTGGAGAGGGAGTCTATTCCATAGATGGTGGAGCCTCTGGGATACAAATCTGTCCCACCAACAAGTCCTATTGATGTCACAGACCAGGTTGAGGCTGCATGTGTGGGTTACTCGAGTGGAGCTTGACTTGAGGATATGCACCAGTCCCATCAAGGTGGGGTCCGAGATCATCTTGTATGCCAGGCAGAGGTCACTCTGAGGAGTCTGTATGAAACAGATTAGAGGGATAGGGATTTTAGCCTATCTGTGTATGGAAGATTTTTGAGGCCCTGGATTCTCCAGGTGAGGAACCTCTGTGGTCTCTCCAGCTGCTGCGTGTGCTTTGCGAGGTACATGCAGAATAGGGCATTGCACTCAATAATGGGCCTTATAAGGGTAGAATACAGGGATGTTATGACCTCCTTGTCCCCGGATAAGATACCCTTACTTATAAGGTGGACCATGTAGAAAGCTTTCCGTATAATGGAAGCAACATGGTGGTCAAAAGTCAGGTTGCTATCAGTCTGGGTGCCCAAAGTCCTCATGACTGACTGCATGCTTAGGACATTGTTAGTAATGTGATAATTTGTGGTGACATCACTTTCCCTAAAGGGGATGATGATACATTTTTTGTATTCAGCTTGAGGCCATGTTTCTGGCACTAGTCATTTGTTTGGGTGAGACCCTCTTGCAGGATGTCCATGCCACTAGGGGAATTGCTGACAGCGCCCAGCTTGCAGTCATCTCCAGACTTGGTTAGCCATACCCCACTGGTTTTGGCCTGCACCTCAGAAATGTATATCCCAAATAACAGAGGCTCCAAGACCGAACCCTGGGGTACGCCAGTTGATACGGGTCTACTGCTTGAGGTGGCTTCCCCTATTTTGACCAGATGGGTTCTATCAGTGAGCCATTTAGCTACCCATCTGGTAATATATGAATTGACGCCTAGTTGCAAGAGGTTTGTCTATTATACTTGAGTGAGGCATAGTGTCAAAGGCTTTGGCCAGGTCAGTGTAGGTGGAGTGCACTGTCTTCACCTCGTCCATGGCTTTGGTGACTGTCTCAAAAAAGTTTACCAATTTAACAGACATGACCTCTCCTTGACGAATCCAAACTGTGTGGGATTGAGTGTTTGGAGGTTGCCAATATCCTTGTTAATGAGGGCCATGATAATCCATTCCATGGCATTGCAGATCAGGCTAGTTAGGCTGATGTG
The DNA here is from genome assembly GCF_019279795.1 of Protopterus annectens. NCBI lineage: Eukaryota > Metazoa > Chordata > Ceratodontiformes > Protopteridae > Protopterus > Protopterus annectens. The sequence goes on from NC_056748.1 coordinate 200,797,960, forward strand.
TCTATAATTTCCTGAATTGATGGACACTCTACCTTTGTGTAAAGGGATGACAGTAGATGTCCTCCAGTCAGTTGGGACAAAGCCAGCATTCAGGCTTTGGTTTAATAGGGTGCCTAGTGGTGTTGCAGGTTCCTGCCTGAGTTCATGTAGGATGCAGCCTGGGATGTTGTAAATTTATTATGTAATATGTGTACCCAGATAGGACCATTTAATAGATCTTTTAATATTTCATTTATCACTACTTTAGGCAACAATAGTAATTTTGTGAGGGATATTTTGTTTAGAAAATTGGAGTATCTAAGTATGATAAGCACATTAGGTGCTTTGTAGGAGATCAACCTGTGATTGTATATAGGATGGGCAGAAATCATAAAAATGTGTTTGAAAGTCAGAGTGAACCAAAAAAGCCAGGATATATATGAAATTATGGTACTTGTTTTTATTGTTCTCATATTCTGCAAGTAAATGAGATTATTATAAATGATTGGAAATTAAAAATTTACAGGAGATTTTCCTGTAATGCAGAGTGAGTGGTCTAGTGTTCTCTCATTGTCCATGTTTCCATGTAGTCAAAACAGACAGGAAAAGAAACAGGATCTGTGAAAATTTAAGGGACATTAGACTTAAGAAAGAAGCAAATGCTTTTCTAGACATTGTATGGAGAATCAAGGACATATGTTTGGGTTTATAATTTTGGAAGCGCTGAAACTAAATGAAGAGTGAGGGTCATGGCCACTACTGTTAGAAAAGCGTGAGCTTGTCTGGCAGGTCCACTTAAATGTGAAGTATTGGCCAGACTTGAATGATAACATCTCTCTTAAAAGTATTTTAAAATTAAAAACTTTAAACCAGTGATGGTTTTATGTTGATGTTTATTTTCTAAAGTATTAATGGTCAGTTGGAAGTTGTGGCAAATTAATATAATGTGTTTATTTACTTGGGGGTGTGGTATAGATTGGATGAGTTTGATTGGTTTAATTTGGGTATGTTTTTTTAAAGTTAAGGTGACATATTTAATTATTTATTTAAAATGATAACTGTACGAGGCTGATTTTATCTGATGAAGTTTCTGTAACTTGGAAACAAAAGTGGTCATCTTTATAGCATTATTTTTATCTGAGTGAACAATAAATTCAGATAAATTGAAGTAAACATGTTGACTTGGGTTCTGGATGCTGTATTCAATTTTTTTAGGTGTTTGGCTTTTTGTGTATTAATGAATTACGTCTAATAATATTATCTTGAACCCTCCTATTTAAAATAAAATCAGTTTGATCCTCATTTATTAAGACTGACAAAAAAATAATCTTTTCAAAAGTATAGGCATAATAAGCTTATAATCAACATTTAAAAGTGAAATGGGACAATAAGAAGAGCATAATTTGGCATCTTTATCTCATCTTAAAATTGGTGAAATAAGAGAAAATCTCCAAGAAGGAGGAACATTTGAAGTAGATTTAACGTCTTCAAAAGCATTTAACAGAATGTCTAATACCTTGTCAGGGAATAACTTTATATAGCTGTGGAATTATACCATCTAGACCTGAGGCCTTGTTAGTTTTGCGATTTCTAATTTGATCTTTTAATTCTTTAAAAGAAAATTACTTATTAATTCTAATTCTCTCCTTTTTAGATAATTTGAAATATTTATTTTCTTTCAAAAACCTATCTGTTATCTAACTTTTTTATTATTTTAATTAATTAATATTAATTTTTATTATTTTATTTATTTTAGATTTGTTACCTTTTTATTGTTTCCAGCTTTATATGTGATCACTTGAATGTGATTTATATTATTTATCTTCTTTGATCTAATAGCTAAACTATGCAAACTTTTAGGGATTATTGTAATTTTAATTTTTCCAGATTTATTGAAATGTTATAATGAAGTATTTCAAGATATTTCTGATTCAAGACTTTCTACTTAAAATGTATTAGGTTTTAAATTTAATTTTAATTTATCTATATTACAATGTAAAGCATTTAACTCTTTGTCCCATTCCTTTTTTTATAAATATACATTTTTTCAAATTGTTTCCATTTAAATAGGCTTTTAAAACATCCCACAAAATAACTTCTGCCACTTCACCATTATTATTAAACTCCAAAAATGATTTTTCCCTTTAAGAACCATTCATTGAAGCCCTTAATTTTAGTTACATATGTGGGAAATATCTGACAATACATTAAATTATTAGGTTTCAATATTAGAGTAAAAGTAATCACATTGTGGTCTGTTAAAGGACATGAAACTGTCAACACATATTCAATTTTAGAATATAAACCTTTAGTAGTAAAAACATTATCAATATTGGTTTGGGTACCAAACTTAAATGAATAATGATTAAAATTAAGAGGTCTTGCTAATCTTAAGTTATGACCGTCTCTCATATTCATTAAATTAATAAAATGACTTAAATGTTCAGAAATGTTTAGAAACTGAAGAGAGTTTGTTTTTTGTCGTCAGTGGTATCTTTATTAGATAAGATACAGTTAAAATCCACAGATATAACCATTTCCTTTTTGCATACAATGTAATGATCTCTAAATATTTCCCAGGAATCCAGTAAGTATTTACTAATGTGATATTTTTTATTTATCTCTACTACAACCAGTCCCAACATACAGTTCTTATCAGAATAAGTATCAGTCACTTTAGGCATCACCAATGAATTTTTCCATACAATAAGTGTACCTCTTTTTTTTTATCTGAAACTAGAGCCAAATAGTATTGAATAGTCTTTTAAACACATTCTGTCTAGATCTTTGGACATTAGGTGTGTTTCCTTTATAAAACAAATATCTGAGCTTTGGTAACTTTAAATATTTAATTAAACTACCCCCTTTTAATGGATTATTAAGACCACTGACATTCAATAAAATGCATTTGTAAACGGGGTTAGTATAATAAACAAGGAACATATTCTAAAACAACTTGTTATGGACAAACACACTAACACTAAAATTGAATAATCCATTCTAAAAACATTTATATACCCAAACATAGACTACAAAATTCCTGGTTTGATGATATAATCATGTAAACCATTCTCAAACAACTCCATTACACTACCTAATCTCAATCCGTTGCTACTACTACTTAATATTAATCTAATAACATCATAAACTAAAACTCCAAAGCACACCCATATTATAAATCCCATACTTATATCATACATTTTTATAAAAACATGTATTTAACTTTATAGTATTTAAATATAACATAGAAACAGGTATCAACTTATGTTTTTAACTACTATATTTTAACTTGAAATGATCAATTATGCATATACTAAATATAACTATAGAGTTAATTATTAAGACAACATACAATAAATCATTCCTTGAAACATAAGCATGTAAATATACTAGTCCGTATTATATTCATATAATCTAAATATATCTAACTGAGATAAAAAAATATACATGTAACATAAGTACATATCTGTATATCATATAATTTTCAATTATAATTATATATTGCTATGTCCTATAAACTACAATATTTTTTTCAGAATATTAACTATATTAATCCATCTTGCAATCAATAAATAAAGTAAGTTAATAACATTAGAAAACTTTAAATCCCTCATTTTACTATATGAAATAGTACAATATATAAAAACAATACATATTAAACAAATTTAACCTTCCCAGTGACATACTGTTTCAAATATATATTTAAAAATTCAGTATTTCCACTTAATCAATGAAATATTAAACTTATATATTTACCATACATTCATATAATGAAGGAACATGAAAAGAGGGAACCTTTATGTTACTAAATGATTAGCTTATAAAAATGTCAAAATTCTACCTATCCAGTATCAAAAGATAAAGTTTCAACAAAACAGATCATTCAAAATGATGTTTCTTATGAAAGGCTGGGCATGAACATAGTGCTTTTCAAATGGTTCTTTTCAAGATTAACTATTACACAATATTTTCCAATGCAATAAACATTACTCAAAAATTAGTTTACATAAACCAGTAACATAGACCAGTAACTAACTTATAAATATGTGCCAAAGTCACCAAGACCTAAAAAATAGAGGGTAAAAATCAATGTAAAACTACTATAAATTAAATAGTATCTTAATTTCTTACAGGTCTAAATAATTTTGCATTTAACAAGTTAGAACTACATAAACAAAATTTTGTAGTTTATTAAAAAAGAACAATAAACTTACAAAGTAATGTGTTTAGATCAAAACACACTTACCATTTCAATCTATGCAACCGTTTCTTTTACATACACTGAAAAGTCTAAACCTTTCATGTAATTCTATTCCTGTGAAGTACACACTATTTTTAGCATTACCATCTCTTATCTATACTATTACCATATAATGTCACCAGATATATGAAACATAAAATCTAAAGTTCCATTACAACAAAATACCCCCCCAATATCTCATAAAAAATAAATCATCTGTATTTGAAACCTATGATATTTTAAAAGCATATAGCATGAGGTGTTTATCTACTTATGAGAGAGAAAAAGGCAATGTTTACCAGACTCTCTCTTAATCTTAGGTAATATCCAGTTTGTGACATTCTTAAACAGATAGACTAACATGATATTCATATACAAAAATACATGGAATAAGAACTCGGTGTACATTTATATGTACATCTGATCTTTCCCCAAGTAGAAAGTGCTACAGTCTCTTAACCAATCCTCCAGTCTTTAGCATTCTAAAGTCATTTACTGCTTCCTTTATTGTTGACATCTGTACTGACTGTTATTTTATTACTTTGTTTAATAAAGTCATTTGTTTCTTACTTTCTCCCTGTACGTTGTAAATTTTAATCTCAAGTTTGTCCATTTTTACTGAAAGATCCTGTATGCTACTTAAAATAGACGGTTGTTCCTTCTTCACTTAATTTTCCTGGGGAATTAACTTTACAGTGGCTCATGACAAACTTCTGAAAGGAAAATGATACAGGAAAAATAAAAAAAATATTTTTCTTACAGGAACTGTTGTAAAACCACTTGTATATTAGAAATATTGATCATAAAAGAAAATTAATTAAGTTCATGATATAAAATCCTGTCAGAATAACTGAAAAGAAGCAGAGCAAAAATTTGTGCTGATAACTCTTCACCATCTTTCCAGTGGACTCAACTTTGTCTACAAAGAAGATAGATATTAATTCCATATTAGTCAAACTAGTATCCACAAGTCGTTTCAACTCCCCAAGTTTTCACACACCCTGGTCTGAGTTTGAAAACCTCTAGTGAAGCCTATTTTTTCATATAGATACACTCACAAAATTTTCCAGGTGGGGCACAGATGCCTTTTCAGTGGTAGTACTGCTTACTTGTATTCACAATACACAGCTGCCAGAGTACATAACTGATTCAAATACCTCATTTACTGAATACTCTTTCAATGAGCCAACCAAAATTAAGTTATGATAGCTGATCACTAAACTGTATCTTTCTTCAAAAGGCGGGCAGCAATGGTCACACAAATGGTGTGGGAAACCCTTCACTAATTATGCAACATATTGTAGTTACAATACTTTATGAATGAGCAAATAAAACCTCTGTTTTTAAAAAATAATCTGATTAAATATACAGAACATTATTTTGGTTGCACTGACAAAGTGAAATAAATTATTTTGAATTTGATAGTCTGTTGGCAGAAATACTCCAACTTGACCTGTTATTTCCAAGCACTTCTGGCAAAAGACTGAAATCTCGGGATGAAAAACATAGTCCAACAGATCTATAATCCAAGGACTTGTTTTAGTTTCATCTGCCACCAAATGTTCCTAAAATTTGAAATAATAGTTGCAAAGAAATAAACCTTGCCATGCCAACCCATTCCCTTTCAGCCCACATCACAAATGTGGTAGCAACCGCAAACTGCTTCCCCTCACTCTAGAAGCAAATAAGCCATTAAAACTCTTTTATGTAATTTTCCACATGCACTTCAGAGGAATATTTGGGTCCTCCAGATCCCCTTCACCTTTAGGTGTGACGATCATAATCACCTCACACAAAGAACTTGGTGCCTACCCAGTGCTTAGGACCTGGTTGAATAGTTCCACTAAACAAAAAACAATTTTGAGACCCCAACATTTAGTAAATGTCAAATTGAAAGCACTCGTGGTCATTTTCAATCCCCCTTTCATATGTCTTTCAGCTGTCACAACTTCTTCATTGGTATCTTTGTGCAATAGCACTCAGTATTATTCCTCCTCCACCAGATGTCTACGGCATTTTGCAGTCATCCCTCCCTTTCACAGTCCTATACAGCTCTCCATACAACTCCAGAAAGTCCTGTCATAGTCCTCTATTTATTGACACCCTCTTTCTACCTGCACACACCACTTCCTCACCAACTATAACTGCCTTCTTTGCTGTTTCAGCTTTTATTCCAACAATTTGACCTCCTCTTTTCTATTACTCCACAACTGTGTCCTCCATTTCTCAAACTCTGCCTCTAGTCTTGCAACTGATATGTTCAAAAAACTCTTTAATTTAGCTATTTTAGCCATCCTTTCCTCATTTCCTAAGCTCATTTTTATTTTAAGTTCTGTAATTATGCCCTAATGAAAAAATAACAAACTTTCCAATTCACAAAAGAATACAAAGAAAAATAGCAGTGCTCACATCATTCAAGTTATGCATTCATGCATGCATCCCAAATGCACATTGTATTGGCATAGCTCTGAATCTAACGATAGACTTCAACTCCTCCAGTGTGCAAAGTTGACAGAATTAACACTGGAATATCAATACATCACTCATTTCAAAGGGTCATATCAATGTGTTTATATTAATATAAAAATATTATTGTGAAATACAATCCCATGCTACACAGCACTAGGTACTCTAGAATGCATTAGAGTATACACATTTGACTTTCACCTTTCACACTTCTGTCTTCCTGCCCAAACATTTTCATTCAGTCTGTAGTACAGAACTAGACAATCCAATTGACATAATGGTTAAGGCCTGCATTTCCTATGCACAAGGAACAACGTTCAATCCTGACTTCCTACAAATGTATGTAAGGAGTTTGCACATTCTCCCTATGTCTCTGTGGTGGCACTTCTACCTCCTATAAAGATGTTGAATGTTTCCATCTCCAGCTCACCCATGAATGGAGTTCTAGGCAACAGCACAGACTCTTAATGTTGCCTACTGCGAGAAGATTTGTACAGGCCAATCATTTTGAGCATCTACTATGGTGTGCATTAGCTTCTAGATAGAAGAACATGGATCACAGGCTGCATGTAATGTCAGGGTTATCAACTTAATGGTGTAAAAATTGAGTCTGGATGATTTGGTTGTATTGAGTAATGCTGCCAGAAATGGGCATGGGTATTTGCTGGTAATAAGTGGGTTAAGGACCTATACTAATGGTGGGAAGGGCACCATTAATGGCCAGTGTGTGTTTGCCATTAAAAAAACAGCATATCTGGGTCAATAAATACTACCCAGTTGTCTAGTATGGGTTACCTGATAGAGTTCTGTTGAGTGAAAGCTGGACATTAAACCAATCAACTAGCTAAACATGAACTAAGTATTGCTACACTCAATTTACGTTCACTGACAGGACAGACCTTGGAAGTGAATGACATGATGGTAAGAAGGAGGCTTGATATCCTCCTGTATCCAAGGTTGAAGGCTAGTGTGGCAAAACCACATGCAGAGGCTTCAATAGACAGTGAAGGATGTCTACTGAATTAGTGGCAGTCTCATGGCAATCAGACTTCATAACCTCAACCTATGCCTCATATGGGGTTGTGATAGTCAGGAAAACAGTGCATTCAGACAGCAGTTGCTGCATCTATTACATAAACAGAAGAACATGATTTGGTGCTGATAATGGGGACCTGAATGCACACATTGGGACTAAACAGAACAGGATATGAGTATTACCTGGTTCCCTGTGAGAGGGGGTGAGGCAACAGAAATAAAGAATAGCAGGACATTCTAGACTTCTATGTGGCAGTTCAGCAAGGAAAACAGTTGCAAGGTCACATCCAAGAGTGGCCAAAATACAACTCAGATAGACTTTCTCCCAGTAGAAAAGGCACTGAGATAGAGTCAGCGATGGCAAAGTCATCAGCAGTGAAACAGATGACCCATAGTATAAACCACTGGTTGCCACAATAAGCTGCAAAAAATTATCACAGAAGGCTCTAGAAGCAACAGAGACTTTACTGGTGACCTGGAAACTGACTGGAGGAAAAGCACAACAGTAAAAGGAAATACTGTGAGCTCTAGCACCTCAAGAAAAAGAGGAAATAGACTGAGTTGAGGAAACATGTCAGCACCTCAAAACAGCATGTGGGAGAATAATAGAAGAGATATGTAGCAGAGCCAACTATGGAAATAAAGTATGCATGACAGCTGGTGATGGAATTTGGAAGTCCAGAAAGACATCAAAAAAAGAAGAAATGCCTGGAAAAAGTGGAAGATAGAAAAGACAGACCAAGCTAAGAAGGAATACTTGTTGGTTAACAAAGAGGCTAAGACATCAATTGTAGTAGTGAAGAGCAAACTGCATTCTGCCAGCTTCTCAAAAGAGTCTCAGTAGATGGCACAAAGAAACTCTAACAGGTTGCAAGGCAATGACAGAAAGCTAAAGAAGATAAGTCATCAGACTATATTCATAACAGATGTTAGCAACAAACTGCTCATCAATTCACTGAACATCAAAGACACATGGAAGAAGTACTTCCAACAGCTTCTAAATGAAGAAACAACAACAAAAGCCGCACTGCTCCAGATACTACCGATGATGAAAGAAGAGGAGGAGCTTACCTTTGAAGAGGTATGGACAGCACTAAGGAAAACTGCCAGGAAAGGTAGCAGGATCAGATGAGGTCAGGCAGATATAATCAAGATGTTGGGTGAGTTAGGGGAAAAGAAATGAGGACATCAGAGCTGAAGCTCAAGTAGATCCAATTGCAGAGAAGGTCAAACAGAACAGATTATGGTGTTTGGGCACATGTGCAGGAAAGCAGAAGACAATCTGTTGAAGAAGATCTTGGACAGATAGGAAGAAGGCAAGATGAAATGAGGGTGTTCATCAAAGGGATGGATGGATTGTGTGAGAGAAGACCTACAGCAGTCAGGCATGCTTGCCAAAGAAGGTAGGATACTAGTACTGAATCATGAGAGATGGTGACAGTTGGAACAACATCCTGACCCCCATGTAAAAAAATGGGAAAAAATTAGGTTGATGATGTAATATAATACTGGGCTAGGACAATTTGTTGCTTGGTGAGACTTCATAATTCATCCTTAAATTTACTGGATAACCTGATGCAGTACTCAGGTTAAACAGAGAGTATACCAATCAGTATGCATACTCTGAAGATCTAATTGTGGTGAAGCAGAAAGACCTTAGGTCCTAGACATTCTTGGCATAGAGCATATGGGCATTCAAAGCTGTGTTGTTTTACTTTTATTCTACCATAGTTGCAGTTTGAATAATTGTATGTACTCCAATTTATAACTCTTCCTTAAGAGCAGTTGTTCTCAAATTCTGAGGGCAGTCTTCCAGGGGATCCCAAGGTCAGTTGTAGGGGAGGACCTAGTACATCTGAAAATAATATGTGCTTAAAACATCAACTCTACAGCACTACATTTGTATAGGATTTGGCAGAAACAGGAATAGTAATAATATCATATATCATATCATCTAAGGACTAAAAACAATAGTCCATTATACCCATTTACAGACCCATATTTTACTAAAATATAGATCTAATATAGATCTAAACTGTGCTTAAATTTATTAGTGCTCTTAACACATTTTGAAATTAGCAAATAAGATGGCCCAGTAGCTGACTTATTTCTGATAAAAACAGTTAATTAATATAAAATTTCTACTTGGCCCAAAAAATGGTGTCATACACCACACAAACAACTGATTACCAAGCCAATTGCTGTGTGTTGTGGAGGAAGACATAGTCAAAGAGATAAAAACTGATGCAGAAACAATTTTAATATAACTAAAAATACAGAAATTCAGCAGTTTAATCCATACAAAATAATGAGGACTTCATCAGAACATGTTCTATTTAGTAGTCAATGAATACACATATTTGTTTCAGTTAAATAGTGCAATAGTGTACTATAGCAAATCTTAACTATTATAGGAATAAATGTGTGTGTGTGTGGGAGGGCGCATGGTCAAACTTCTGTGCTGTGCAAAATATGCTTTTTATTACAGTATGGACCATGCTACTTTTGACATCCATGGAATGCCGAGGTATTTTTTTCTGGGCTTTGAGGAAGGTTTACTGTGATAGAGGACTATACTCCAAAAGACGAGTGCTGTCTTGTTGAATGTACTGAGTATGGTACAAGAAGGCTGCCAAACAATGCAATACATAAATTAGATACAGTGCAGAATTTGAATACACATGAGCAGTATTCAATGAGCATTAAATAAAACAGTAGAAGGGCTGAAAGTGTAGAAAAAAACTGTGAAACAAAAACATGCATGATACTAAATGGTATATAGCAAAGGAAAATTAGGTCACTCTGGAAAAAGCACAGAGGTGCCAATATGACAGATATGTCACAGATGTCAAGCAAATGTATGTGTAAGTTATATAATGGAGGTGAATATAGGAGCTTACCTATGTAGAGTTTTGGAAATATGTAGCTTGCAGCCTAAGTGTAAATCAATAGAACATTAACATGCAGATGTATAGTTAAGTAGATTATCAGAGTAATGTGGATTCCAATGGGTAGCTGACAGCATACAAAAAATGTTATAGCGATGTGGCATAAAATTATATGGGGAGCCATACATGGGGGGAAATACACTTAATGCACACACCCCAATGAATGGTGGAGTAGGACAATAGTATTTGGGTAAGGGTAAATGTGGGGGACATGCTGGAAGAACAGATAGGTAGATGATAATTGGATTGAGAAGAAAGGTATTACATAAAGGGCATTACATAACAGAGGCACATGGTAGTAAAGTACAAAAAGGGTAGGATGTGGCACATGGACAGTAAACATATAACAGCACAGGAAAAGTCATGGGAAGCTAAGAAAACATGGAAGGGAAATAGCCAACAAATGGTCTACCATAAAAGCAAAGGTAAACTAATGCATCAATGTCCGCTTGGTTACCATCTTATAGGGATATCAAAAATGACTGATTGCATGGTATGTGTAGCAATATCTGTCCAAAAGTGGCAACAAAGTACTGACACACGGATATGTATCCATGCCATATATTGTCAGCTCTAGACATGTAAACAGATATCACAAGCTTGTAAGTAAGACAGACCAGGCACAAGTAGGATTACAGTGACAGAAGTCAGGATGGAACCACCATCCCTGCAGAAAAGAGGCAAACCTTTGTCCATGAAGCCACATTGCAACCCTGAAATTCATTGTAAAACTCACTACTGTTCTGTCAAGATAGCAGCAAAACATTCCTGTAGCAGCAAACAGACATCACAGCACAAGCACAGGAGACTTCAATTGCATGCCACTGAAATGGCAGGACACATTTTAATATCTGTGGACAATAGTCATGCCTGCTGGACATACAACACATTTGTACATTGTACATGTCCAGCATCCCTAATATGCTGCATTTACGTAGACTAGTACAGCATGCACAATAGTTTCTTTTATGTCTCTATGCATTACACATATGGTGATGTGGGCATAATGTGGCATTGGGTCTATGTCAAGTAACTGAATGGACACATTGTTGAACATTATCTCCTTGACAATGCAGGCCATCAACTCACCCACACCCCCCCCGATAATTATATATACCAACTCCGTGATCGCACTACAATGGTGAAAAAAGCAAATTTCCTGATCCCTACCATAATGCAATCTCAGTCAGAATGGTTCCACAGCCTGCATTGTTGACGCGATTATACTTTCGGCAGTGTGGCCATTCGATTATGTGACATAGACCCCATGGCAACAGCATGGTAGCTAAACATCAATAGTATGATGCATTATGTATAATAACACAAAGGCAGTACTATGTACATGCAAATCAAATAAGGTCACATGCTCCATGCACATGACATCAACATGAAGAATGCATGTCTGTGTCACTGTGCTACAAGTGTGGTGCAATGTGTAAAATGCTGCAACAGCACAGTAAATCAGCAGGGGGGCCATGCCACTGTTACCAATATGTGTGGTCACACAACAGACCAGACGACACACCTGCCACCATAGCTCTCAACCGTCCCTGATTTTGACTCAAATTTTAGCTCTGTCCCTTTTAATCCCACCTAAAACAGTTGACCTTTGGAGGAAAGATGGTGAGTTGCATGTAAAGAATAATGGCAATGATTAAAAGAGTTATATAGACTTCTTTACTCCAGATAAGGTATATTCATCCATATGCTCTGATTTTGTTAAAATCTCAAGTTAATAGCACTAATATTTTAAAAGCATCCCTGATTGTCCCTGATTCTGTTGAAATCTGTCCCTGATTGGTTGAGAGCTATGCCTGCCACTCATGTATACCATATGTTCTGGCAATGATGTGGATGTTTGAATGTGAATGGTTGAGTACAGAACATCATTCACTATGCACAATGTCTATTTTGAAATATATGTACAGGAAATAAGGATTAATGTAGTGTCTGCAGCAGAGCACCACACTTCTATGTGGCAGTGTGGGAAATAAAACATCACTTGAAGAAAATGCTGCTTACAAGCAGCTAAACAGTGACATGTGTCAAAGTAAATGGTCACTGTATGTAAAATGTATGTGTAACTACATGTAAGGCATGTGTGTGTGAGCAAATGAAACATATAACACAGTACTGTACAATAGCTGTAAAGATGTCATTAACATTGATGCGTCCAAATACCATAAAAACTAATGTTGTATAAATCCATATGCACTGTCAAGCAGACCCATGGAAATGGATACTATAGCTTCAAAAATGTGACACAAGAATCCTGCACCTGTGTGTGAAAGGAAATATGGAAATAAATGTGCAGGAACAGGATGGTACATCATATTGCTGATATATATCTACAACACACATAGCAGTATATGGCCTTAACAGGACTTGCTATGGATGTGTTATACATGTGTGTGTGTCATGCAGCAAAGTGACACTGTAGTCTGAGGATAGATGCCAAAAGATGCAAGTGGCACACAAAGAAATGATACAGTGTAACTCATGCACAAAGTGTACAATATCTGGATGTGTGGAACCCTAGGGGATCAAAAACATTTTGATGTATGAAGCAGTAAAGAGACATTCTGAAGTATTGCAACCCAGCTGTGGTCAATGTTAAGACAACATGCACCTGTAACTTTGCACTGTAAACCAAATACTCCTGGCATTGCTTTATATTCTCACTCCAACTGCCTAATCAGTAAAAAGTGTCTGTTGCCATGGATATGAACTTTCCCATTATCTCTGTTACCAGCTTGGTGGATATGGGTATCCTGAGGCAATGTACAACTTGTCTCATGGTTACCGACAACCAGTTAATTCTCAAACAAACAGATATTGTATGTGAGAGCTGTAGTTATACAATTTCATTGGAGCCAAAGCTCAATACCTCTCAAACTCTTAGTGCAAAAAAATCTTGACCAATCCTGAAATAATGGGGGGAATAAAGGCCAAAAATAGGGACAAATTCTAAATATGGCTCCTCTAAACATAGAAAGTTGCTAATATAACATGATTTGAGTTAGCATGCATTTTCTTAAGGATATGCAGTCTGAAAACTCAAATTTATGTAATTATGTAGTGAGTTTAATCCTCAGATCATCCCAAAGATTTGCCAGAAAACTAAAAGTTTTATGAGAAGTAGACCAAAATATGAGGCAAAAGTCTAGACATTCTGTGAAAATCTGGACAGTTGAGAGAGGTATGCAAAATTCTCACATAAATGTACTCACTGTCAGTAGTACACATGCAGCACGTATCAGACACAATTCAAAGCAAACATATAGACTCACATATCACATATGCTGAGGCACTTAAATGTAACCTTCCTAAACCCAAAAGACCTCCTAGACAAAGTAGACATAACAAATACCCTCAGCAACTCTGAATGCACCCTTTCAAAACAACATCCACATCAACAGATAAAGCCACATCTCATGTAGCCTGTACTTCTAAGCCCAAAAGGCAAACCACCACACAATCCAACATTCTGACCATTGAAGACTCCATCATGAGACACACTGATGTCCATCTCACCAGACTAAGTAAGGTGAAAGTGAAGGTCAGTTGCTTATCACGGGCTAGTATCTGCCACATTATGCATGCACTCAAGTCATTGGACCACAAGCACCAGTATGACTCAGCCATAGTCCATGTGGGTGTAAATGACCTGAGATGTACCTCTTTAGACTATATGAATAGATACATCATGGAGCTCTCAGAATATGTATCCCAGGCTGGTATGAGCAGCATTTTACCTTCTCCTAGGGTGATGCTACAATACAAACAAAAGATGAATGCCTTTAATAAGTGGCTTAGATTCTGGTGTCATTCTAAGGGGGGGTGGAATATTTGTCAGCATGGAAGAAGATGGTCAACAGACCATGCTGCTTTGCCAGGGATGGTCAGCACCTCTCCCCTCTAGGCTTTTGAATATTAGCCAAATCATTGTCTTCCACCATAATGCCTATATTAGGCAATGTCAAACTGAAAGTACTTCCGACATAGTAAACAAAACCAATAAAATCTAAAGGTTCTGCTCAGTGCTAGGAGTATAAAGAAAAAAATCTTCACTCCCTAGAAGCTCTCATTATCCTAGAGAATGCTGACATCTATGCAGGCACTGAGACATGGTTTAAAGCCAGGGAGAGGGCACCAACAGTGGAAGGTTATAATGCCTTCCACACATTTAGACCAGCTACTACACAGAAAGTGACTAAAGGTGGATTGTGTCTCGATTTACATCAAAAATAAATATACTTTAAGGCTGGTCAAATAGGACAATGCTCTTAAGTTGCTCCATGCTCTAATTATCAAAGGCAAAATCCAATACCACTTCCTTGCAAGCTATATATTCCCCTCTATGACCCAGGAAACCCATACCATGTATTTGAACTTATTTGAAACACTCACCATCCAATCCAATACCATATTCATGGGTGACTTTAATTACCCCATTATTAACTGGGAATCCTATATGAGACCAAATGTACAGGCACAGAGATTCTGGGATTTTGTTAATACAAACTCCCTGGAGCTGATTTTCAATACGCCAACCCCGGGTGCAGCCATACTTGATCTGGTCCTCACTAATATGGGAGAGTGCTGCACACCCATTAGTGTAATGTCTTCTCCGGTAAGGTCAGACCACAAAATGATCTCCTTTGAAGTAAAAATAAAACTTGGAACCCCAGCTAACCCTGGAATATTTACAAATTACTCTAAGGCTAACTTCTTGCTATTAAGTGATAACCTGGCATAATTTCAAGCCCCTATAAACCCTGAAAACATTACAGCCTATGTAGAACTCTTCACAAAAACCCTATACAAGCATGTTAATAGCTGCCTAGAGGCAGGTCTACCCACCAGGAATTAATACAGAACTAACTCAAAAAATAAGCCACCCTGGTGGAATCACAAAATCAATAGGCTGTATAACAGAAGGAAGAAAATCATGGCAAAAATTAGGAGGTGCAGCACCCAGCAGGATACAATCGCTCTCATCAAACTAAAGAAACAGCTTAGAGGACAAATAAAGTCTATGAAAGCCAAATTTGAAGTAAATTTTGCCTCCCAGGCCAAGGACGACCACAAGGCATTCTTTAACTGTGTCCGCAACCTGAAAGGCAATAAACAGTTGTGTGCAGAGTTCATTGTAAATGGAGCCACCTATACTGAGTCAGAAGATACAGCAAACCTACTGGCTGACAAATTCAGCACCGACTTTACCCCCCGTCTCCCCCTCAGTTATCCCTCAGGAAATACTATCAAACATAGCTCCCCCTGCTGTCATTAGGGAACAGGTCCTTAATGATATCTCTAAGGCCAAGAACACTGCATCAGTGGATCCAGACAGTATCCGTTGATGTCTTCTAAATAACATGAAACTTGGCCTATCAGGCCCGCTGGAATTGCTATTCAAGAGTAGCCTCCAAACAGGTTTCCTGCCGTATAAATGGAGAACAGCAACAATCATACCTCTGCACAAACGTGGGCCATCTACAGACCCATAAGTCTCACTAGCCTTATATGCAAAGCCATGGAAAGAATTATCTAGGAAATGATCAATAATGATATAAGAAACCTCCAGACATTGGACACAACTCCAGTTTGGTTTCATCAAGGGCAGGTCATGACTACTGAACCTAGTGGGCTTCTTTGAGTAGGTCACCAAAGCAAAGGATGAGGACAAAATGGCTCTCACTGCCTTCCTTGACCTTGCCAAGGCATTTGACACAATACTCCATTTAGCCACTGTTAACAAATTCAAGAGGATAGTTACAAACCTGTATGTCACCCAGTGGATAGGCAACTGGCTCTCAGACTGGACCCAGGAAGTTAAAATTGGGAGTCCACCACTACAAAGTCAGTTAGTCACAAGTGGAGTCCCTCAGGGATCAGTCCTTGAACCATTCCTTTTTGTCATTTACTTCTCTGAAGTCAAGGCCAATGTCAGTGGCCTCTGGCTTACTAAATTTGCAGATGATTGCAGATTAGGAACTGTCATTGAATCCCACACTGACATGAATGTTCTCTAGGAAGGGCTGACACAGACAAATAACTGGTGTCAGAGCCATGGACTAAAGTTAAATGCCAAGAAATGCATAATAGTATCCTTTGGGAAGTCATCCACCCCAGGTAACTCTCATATTGACAAAAAAAAAAACCCTTAGAGTTGATCCAGTTGTTGGGGACTTTAGGACACACCTAGACCGTAATCTAGCCTTTGACCATTATGACTTCTCTGAAGTCAAGGCCAATGTCAGTGGCCTCTGGCTTACTAAATTTGCAGATGATTGCAGATTAAGAACTGTCATTGAATCCCACACTGACACAAATGTTCTCCAGGAAGGGCTGACACAGACAAATAACTGGTGTCAGAGCCATGGACTAAAGTTAAATGCCAAGAAATGCATAATGGTATCCTTTGGGAAGTCATTCACCCCAGGTAACTCTCATATTGCCAAAAAAAAAACTCCCTTAGAGTTGATCCTGTAGTCAGGGACTTCAGGACACACCTAGACAGTAATCTAGCCTTTGACCATCATGTGTCTACAGTAGTGAGGAAATTGTTCTATGTTGTGCAACTTTTAAACAAAGGTATGGCATCTAGGCCAAAAGAAACCATTGTTCCACTGTATTCAGCATTCATCAGACTTATCATTGAGTACAATGTCCCCTTTGGCATGTACCTAACCATGCATATCTAATAAATGGAATGTCCACAGAGATTCCTCACTAAAAGAAACATGTTCTGCACAGATCACCTCAAGGTCCTATCCCTGTATTCTGTCTCCTACAAGCTGTTGAGGGGAGATCTATGCCTGGTATTCAGGACATTGTCAGATCTCACTCTGATGGACCTCCTGCATATCAGCAAAACAAATAGCACCATAATTAGAATTTCTGAAGACTTAAACTGTTAGAGTGTGCCCAACAATATACTAAGGTTGAAAATAACTTTGCTACAAATATGCAACATAAATAAGGAATAAGATAAAGCTTGCTCAAATGTAGAAAGAAAGTTTAGTAATATGTGATTAGCATCCGTACTAAATGATTGTGGCTTAAAAAAATACACACATCAAGAAAGTTTAAAATAAATGACTGTGGCTTAAAAAAATAAGGAACATGCTTATGAGTGTATTATACACACATCAAGAAAACTTACTTCTTACAGACATGACAAGAGTGTAATCTGCTTTCACTGGACAACAGGACATGTTTTTCTAAGAAAGTTTAAAATATGTTTTTCTAAGAAAGTTAATCCACAAGGCGTTTTCTTGAAGACAGTTTACTTATCAGCATTTACAGAATCCACAAGGCATTTTCTTGAAGACAGTTTACTTATCAGCATTTAAGACAGTTTACTTATCAGCATTTACAGAATCCACAAGGCATTTTCTTGAAGACAGTTTACTTATCATCATTTGGACAAGAACAGATGTGTTAGCATTTGCGTCATCAAGGCAGTATCTTTCCAAAACCAAGAGGGTGTGTGTTTAACTAAAATATGTATAAAAAGTCTGTATTAAATCTAGTTATGTTAGGGGTATGGTAGGGACTCATTTGTCCTGAGGTAAATGTTATATCTCTCACATCATCTGTACTATATGAGAAGTAAAGTTGGAACAGTACTTTAAGCTGCAACGTTTGTCCAGTTTGGTTTATTATAAAAAGTTATTGATTACTGCTCCCTAAAGTTGATGCTGCAAAGTATATTCTCTCATCAGTGTATATTCTGCAAGTTTCTGTATGCGACAGACTGTGAATGCAAATATAACCAGACTTTGAATTTTAGCAGAATCCAGCCAGCAAGACTGAGTGTCTTAAGAAGACTTCAAATCCCACAGCAAGAGCAAGCAGTAAGAAGCAGTAAGCAGAGCTCAAAATATTTTTTCAATGGCAAGCTAGCCTGCATTTGAACCTATAATCTGCATTCAAACACAGGGGGAGTGCTGGCAAGCCCTGCAGAGGGTTACTTCAGTTAAATTGCAGTAACTAACATTTGTACGTATGTGTCAATTCTGAACAGAAATATTCCAGTTTCTGCAGCTTGCAGTAGTAAAGTTTTTTAGACGTCTACATCTGGAGTGAGACAGAAGTTCCAGTCGCAGTGCCATAATTTCGCTAAGAAAAGGTGGATATCCACTAGCCCAACAGTCCACTGCCTGTTGTGCTTTCCCAGCTTCTCGAGTGACTTTGAAAAATTTCCAGCCATCTGCAACAACAGCCTGATCACCTGTTTTCTTGCTCACTGGTAAGATCTTTTTCTACGTCACATTTTTTAGTATGGATGCTATTAGGCAGAATTCTAGCAAATGTAAGCCAAGTTTTACTCTTAATGTAGCAGAACAACCAGATAAAATATGGAGTAAATTGCAATGTTGGTATACACAGCACATTAGTAAGTGTAAAACCTTGTTAGGGCAAGTTGACATACAGGCATTATGTAAGTGGATTATAACATTTGATTGGCATTTGCAACAAAAAAATGAAGTATATCATAGTAAATGTTTATTGTGTGATTCAAGGGAAACTGCATTTTGTGTAATATGCCATAAAAAAGTCTTGCATGATATTGCTACAAAAATAGACTGTGCAGACAGATCTGTTCATGATAAAGAATTAATTAAGGGTACACAGTTTTCATTATATCCAGATGTCAAGCAGTTATGTCCTGTCAGTACATTAATTTCTGAATTACAACAGCAATCAAATCTGTTATTGACAGAGCCCCCTGTAGATCTTGTAACTCCCTTTAAAAATTATGTACAATCATGGAACAATGCCACTGCTACACATACAGATGAGGACAGAAACAAAGCTTATGATACATTAACAGAAGAATTTAATAAGTTTTTAAAAGACAAACAAAGTGAGTTTAAAATGTTCAGAAATAACATCCAAGATCTCTGCCAAAAGTGCATAGGAGCCCTGCAGTCCACAGAGGAATCCAATAATAGGTATCATACATCCCTTAAACACTTACAGGTAGAAATGACAGACCTTAAACAGCGTTTGAAGGAAAAGGAAGAAGAATTAGATGAATTAACAGAGACTAACCTCCAAAATACTATTTTGATATCCCAGCTTAAGGAAGAGTTAAAAAACACAAAACCAGTCCAAATTATAGAACAGGGACAGGGAACCACTACAGATTTATATACACAGTCTAGATTATTACAGAGTTTACCACAGTGGAATGATAAAAAAGGCATATTTTATAACATGCTTACATTTGAAGAATGGGTGGCATATACAGCAGGATCTGATATATGGACAGATGCATTACTTAGATGTTTTTGGATTTTTATTCCCAAATGTTTTAAAACTTTCATTCAATTAAAACAAGATGATTATCAGTTAAATACTAAAGTAGGACGTATGACAGCCATTTTAATGGCATTTACACAAGGGCAGCCTCTCACAGCCAAATTATTAGATAATTTTAAAATTACTATCACAGATAAATTAATGGAACAAAGTGATCATTTTAGACTTGCATTTCAAATCATATATAAGAAAACAGATAGAGACATGGAAAAAAGAGACATACAAAACAGTTAATACATTGCTTCTTAGAACAAGTAAAAGGGGTTCCAGGGGATATTAAATGTATCTACGAAGAAAATTCTGATACCCTCACTGATTTGGTACAAAAACTAATGAGGGGACGGACTATGGCCGATGATGGGACATTATACTCACACCATATTTTTGCATTTGAAGAAAATAGTGAGCCATTTGAAGTAATTGGTGAGATAAAAAACAGAGAAAGGCAAAGGTGGTGTGACCAACCACCAGCAGAAAGAGCTGCGTCAGCACCACCAGCTCCTGCCTCTATGCTTGTAATACCAGAATCAAGCACAGGTAATGAGCAAAAGGCACCAACATGCTTCTTTTGTAAAAAAAATAGGACATGTTAAGCAAAATTGTGATCATTACAAAGCTTGGCATAAAAAGAAAGAAGAACAGGGGGTATTTCCAAAAAAAGAGCAAACAAATTTACAAGAAAAGTCAGAAAAGCAGGATTATGTACAAAAACCTTACAATATTGGCAAAAACAGTTATAAGAGCCATCAATATACAGGAAAAGGGAAAGTATGCCCGGTAGATTTTCAAACAGTTTCACCTATAAATCCGAAACATTTGATAGAACAGGCAGAAGGAATAGCTAGGCAACAGTTAAAAAAAGAGATTGAAAAACCTAAATATGTAGATCATTCAGACACAGAGGAAGATGACAAACAAAAACATGAGGTGTGTCATATTGCATTTGATAATAAAGGAGAGGATGAGTGGATTTCCTTACAATAGGGATGTGCCCCCCCTACTCTGGTATCTTTCCTGACTACCTTTAAAAGGGTCGAGATGGACGACCACTGATTGATATTTGGGTAGAGGGGTCATTGTGGAAAAATGTCTTAATAGACACAGGAGCAGCAGTATCTGTCACAAACAGACAGTTACCAGCAAATCCTATAAAAAAGGTTTGCATTTCAGCATTTAATGGCACAGGATGCTATGCAGTGAGTAGCCAAAGTGTGGACATAAAGTTTTGTCAAGAAGGACAGACATGGAAGGGTGCATTTTAATGCATCCATCTTGCACAAATACCATTATTGGTATGGACATTCTAGGACCTTTAGGTATAGTAATTGATTTACCTAATGAAATTTTGTGGATAGGAGACAAACAACAAAGAGAGGAAAAGCAAAATACAGGTTGCTATGCAATCTCTCTACCTGACAAACCTGAAAAACCTACAGGCTATGTAAATACAGACAGTGAGGATGTATGGAAGCATTTACAACAGCAATTCCCAAATCTATGGTCCAAGGGTCCCAGTGATTGTGGAAAACTAGAAAGCCCAGTAGGAGTAGGAAGTGATCAGGACTATATACCACCTTTTCAAAAACAATATCCTATTCCTAGGGAGGCAGAAGAACATATGGAAAAATGTATTGTAGAATGGGAAAAGGAAGGGATTATACAAAAAGGCAACAGTCCTACAAATTCACCAATCTGGCCAGTTAAGAAAAAAGATGGTAGTTATCGTCTTGTTATTGATTTATGGAAGGTTAATCAGTATACCACTCCTAGAGCACATTTGATTCCAGGAGTCCCAGAGTTGGCTGCACATATTAAGCCACAAAGTAAATGGTTTACAGTAATAGATTTAGCAAATGTTTTTTGCAGTTCCACTCAGGAAAAAAGATTGGCCAAGATTTGCCTTTACATTTAAAAACCAGCAATATGTTATGACAAGGTTACCACAAGGGTTTCAAAACAGTCCAGTTATTTTTCATCAGACAGTAGGATCCATTCTACAACATTTGGAAAAGGATGATTCAGTAATACATTACATTGATGATATTTTAATTCAATCAGAAACAGTAGAGGAGCATGTACAGCTTCTTAAGAGAGTTTTTTATACTCTACAACAAGCAGGGTTTAAGGTTAAAAGTGAAAAAAGTCAGTTTATGACACAAAAAGTTAAGTTTCTAGGTACTATTATAAAGCCAACAGGAAGATCTCCTTGCCCTGTACGTGTACAAGGCATTTTACAAATGGAAAAGCCACTGACTATAGCAGACTTACATAAATTCATGGGAATCATGAATTACAATAGGGAATTTATAGAGGATTATGCAGCCATGGCTGCTCCCCTATACAAAATGTTACAGGAACAAAAGAACTCCACCTTTTTAGAGTGGGCATCTCATGAAGAGGAGGCATTTTCACAGATAAAAATAAAACTAGCACAAGCTACAGAACTAATAGCGCCCACACCAAGGTTACCATTTGTGTTACAAGCAGCAGCAGGAAATAAAACACTGTCTGTGGTACTATTACAGGAATGGCCACATGGTAGTGACAACAGAATGGAAAAAACATTACGCCCAATCACTTTCTTTAGCAGGAAGATGACCCCAGTGGAATTGGGCTACCATCCATGTATACAGCAGTTATTAGCCATTTACTGGGGTATTAAACAAACTGAATATTTGACCGTATTTTCCAGCATTATAGTACAAACACCACATCAAGCTGTAAAAGCTCTGGTAGACAGTTTTGAAATGAACAAAATTACAGATGGTATTAGTCAGGCAGTCTTTGCAAAATGGATGGCACTTTTTGGAATGAAAACTGTTACTATACAGACAGGGGACAAATACTATTTATCAAACTTTATGGGATATGAAGGAAAACAGCATAACTGTTTAGAAAAGATAATGTCACCAGAGGTGCAATTTTTAGCATCTGATTTTGATCACTTTAAGCCATCCATCTTTGTGGATGGAGCACAATATTGGGACCAAGGCAGATACTGGACAGGATTTGCCATAGTTCCAGAAAATTCACAACTGGGTTCTCCTGAACTAATCAAATTACCAGGGCATATGTCAGCTCAAAGAGCTGAACTGGAGGCAGTACTGTATGTGTTAAAGTATTACAATCCCATTAACATTTTTTCAGATAGTGCTTACGTAGTAAATTCTTTGAGATTACATATGGAAACGTGGGTAAGACGAGGATTTGTGGATAGTGTAGGTAAACCATTACGGCATGCTGAAGTATTAAAAGACATATATAAAGTTATAACAATGTCAAAACAACAAGGACAGTATAGCATCTTAAAAGTAAAAGCACATCAAAAGCCAACCAGTGAAACTTACAGATTAAATGTGTTAGCTGATACTTTGGCAAAACAAGCAGCACAAAATGGAAAAGAACTTCCAGAATATGAATATATCAATATAGAAGTTAGTGTCTTAAAAGAGTTAGATAAAGAATCAATAGAGAAAGACCTTGTAAATATACAAAAACAACAGGGCTTAAAAGAAGAAATCAATCAGTGCAAATTGACAGGAGTATCACCAAAGGAGTACTATGCATACACTACCTCCAAAGGGTTACAGTTGCCATATGTACCATTCCAGTTGGCATGTCAGCTGGTCAAGTTAAATCACCAAATACTGGGCCATATAGGAACTGATAAGTTATGGGCAGTTGTAAAAGAAAAGTATTCGAACCCAAATTTAAAAAAGGTTTGTAAACTGATTATAGAAGAATGTTTAATCTGTCTGCAGGTAAATGCTAAAAGCAAAAGGCCTCAGTTACATCGAGTACAGCCAGCAGATGGGCCATGGTACGCAGTTCAAATAGATTATGCAGGTCCATTACCAACAGCAAAGGGAGGTTACAGGTATCTATTAGTTGTAGTGGACGTTTTCAAAATGGGTAGAAGCAATTCCTACCAAAACCATGACAGCAAAGGCAACAGCAGAAGCCTTATGGAAATATATTTTCTGTCATTGGGGATGGCCACGGGTCATAGAGTCAGACAATGGCCCACAGTTTGTTAGTGATCTCATTAAACAAATGTGTAATTTGTTAGGCATACAGCAAAGGTTTCATGTACCATACCATCCACAATCCAATGGCATTGTAGAACGTATGAATCGGACGTTAAAGAGCGTCTAAAAAGGCATGCTTGGAAAAGGGCAATACATGGGTACATCATCTGCCTGGTATTTTAATGGGTATTCGAGCAACACCAAACAGCAAAACAGGTATTTCCCCATATGAAATAATGACAGGCCGCAAAATGCCCATACTATTACCATTTGATCCAGATTTCCTAATGGTAGGCCCATGCTAGAAATCAGCAAACATCAGGAATGGCTAAAACAACTTACTAGCATATGTGACTATAATGCAAGGGAGCAAGCGTTCCATCTATGGAAAAAGGTGCCAATATTACCAGCTGAAGAAAACCTTCCATGTGGAACCAAAGTATTGGTAAAAAATTCCAAATGGAAGGACCATGGGCTAGCAATTGGCAAGGCCCTTTTGAAGTAGTGGAACAAATTGGACCATTAGTGTACAAAATTAAAGGAAAAAAGAAAAACAGAACAATGTTGGTACATAAAGATCAGCTAAGAATGATCAAAAATAGTAAATCTGATTAAATGTATTCTTTTGTAGGTTTCCAACAGAGAAAACCATAATGAAATTGACTTGGTTTAAAGTGCATCCTTTTGGAAATCCAGTTTCGGATGACCAAAGGCAAAATGATTCAACAATGGAATTTCTATTTAAAGGATGTTTTTTTAAATTGATAATAGCTATCATACTAACTATTATTGTATTGCTTAGTATTAAATTATACTTACAACCTGATAATCAAACTCTAAAGTTACATAAGAGAGAGTAAAGAAATGTGGAAAAATGAACAAGACTGGTCACCATCTTTTAACACTTTTTAGCAAGACAATGTTGGTATGCAAAAAGTATGAATGTTTCTAATTGTTGGGTATGTAGTTTAATACCAAAAATAACAGGGGTAATGCCTCTAATACCTATTCCACTAAATTCTCTTAGTAGTTGGAGGGTATTAATAAATGAAACTGGAGATCAAATTATAAATGTACAATTGTGTAAAGCAAGAGTACAGTTATCTGCTATAGTACAGGGGATCACATGTTTTCAACAAAATGGAACTGTTCCAGTGGGCAATAGCAATTGTATTCAAACAATTGAAATGGTAAATTTTCACAACCATATACCAGTACGTGGAGTATTTTCTCATGGTTTTCCTATTTTAATACCAATTAAGGGTCAATTAATATTAAGTGATTCAGCAGTATTTCATTTTTCACAAAATGATAAAAATGAGTGTAGAAGCAATATTACATGTTGGAGAAGTAAAACAGATAAAAACTTTACAGTTGTACATGATAAAACTCCTACTATGGGGCAAGTAAATGGCAGTCCGGTAAATAGCAGTGTTGCTCTATCAGATGGGTTATATTACATCTGTGGTAAATATGCTTATAAATGGTTACCAAAGGGATGGGATGGCACCTGTTATATAGGATTAGTGGTACCAGCAATGCATCATATAAAAGAGTTACCAAAAGGAAACATTAGAAATGCAAAAAAGAAAAGGGATATATTACCTGTGATTGAAAGTCCAGAAAATCCAGTAGACACCTTAGATACATCACATATATATCATCAAAATCTTGATTATATTAAATTAAAAGATATGGATTTAGGAGATGATGTAATATCTGGAGCAGGTATTTTCCCTTGGTATGGGCTGCAAAAGCCATCTGGGAGCTGAGAAAACTATCTAAACTAGTTGAGGTATTGGCAAATGCCACTTTTAATGCAGTCCTTGACATTACTGTCGAAATGACAGCAATACGAACTATGGTTTTACAAAATCGAATGGCATTAGATTACATATTAGCATCCCAAGGGGGTACATGTGCTTTAATAGGAGAACAATGTTGTACATTTATTCCAGACAAAACAGAATCTGTAAAAGCACATTTAGAAGTAATTGCACAAGTGTCTCAACATACTAGAAAAAACTGGAATGATGACTGGAGTGAATGGTTTAGTAATCTGTTTACAGGATGGACAGGAAAAATCACTGTATTTTTAATTTCTTTCATTGTTATTCTAATGCTTGGTTGTATATTATTTACATGTATTAAAGTCTGCTTAGCAAAAACTAGTCAAGTTACAGTTATTAATTGTCATAATGAAAACGTATTATCAAATAATGCTGAATTTATTTCTCTAGTTTAAAATAAAAAAAAAAAAAAAGAAGGTATTGTTAGTGTGCGCCCAACAATATACTAAGGTTGAAAATAACTTTGCTACAAATATGCAACATAAATAAGGAATAAGATAAAGCTTGCTCAAATGTAGAAAGAAAGTTTAGTAATATGTGATTAGCATCCGTACTAAATGATTGTGGCTTAAAACATACACACATCAAGAAAGTTTAAAATAAATGACTGTGGCTTAAAAAAATAAGGAACTTGCTTATGAGTGTATTATACACACATCAAGAAAACTTACTTCTTACAGACATGACAAGAGTGTAATCTGCTTTCACTGGACAACAGGACATGTTTTTCTAAGAAAGTTTAAAAATATGTTTTTCTAAGAAAGTTAATCCACAAGGCGTTTTCTTGAAGACAGTTTACTTATCAGCATTTACAGAATCCACAAGGCATTTTCTTGAAGACAGTTTACTTATCAGCATTTAAGACAGTTTACTTATCAGCATTTACAGAATCCACAAGGCATTTTCTTGAAGACAGTTTACTTATCATCATTTGGACAAGAACAGATGTGTTAGCATTTGCGTCATCAAGGCAGTATCTTTCCAAAACCAAGAGTGTTTAACTAAAATATGTATAAAAAGTCTGTATTAAATCTAGTTATGTTAGGGGTATGGTAGGGACTCATTTGTCCTGAGGTAAATGTTATATCTCTCACATCATCTGTACTATATGAGAAGTAAAGTTGGAACAGTACTTTAAGCTGCAACGTTTGTCCAGTTTGGTTTATTATAAAAAGTTATTGATTACTGCTTTCTAAAGTTGATGCTGCAAAGTATATTCTCTCATCAGTGTATATTCTGCAAGTTTCTGTATGCGACAGACTGTGAATGCAAATATAACCAGACTTTGAATTTTAGCAGAATCCAGCCAGCAAGACTGAGTGTCTTAAGAAGACTTCAAATCCCACAGCAAGAGCAAGCAGTAAGAAGCAGTAAGCAGAGCTCAAAATATTTTTTCATAAACCTTTCCTGTTACATAAATAGGACCTGCTGGAGAGACAGGTGTGTATCCCAGAGACTACCCTGTCTCTAGAACAGGCTCCCCATCCATGCGAAGCAGAGATCCTCCCTAACCCAGTTCAAGTGTAACTTGGATAACTGAATGAGGAATAGGAATCTAATTCCTGCCTTGGCACCTATGTCTCTAATAGACACATGCAACCTATAAATGGTTCATCTCCCAGGCCTCTGCTTGCAAATGTTTCATCTCCCAAGTCCCTGCTTACACTTTTCAAGGGTACCAGAACTTGTCAAAGAATTGGGTGCATGGCTATGTTTAAAAAAGCCCTTGTGGTCATTATCATAGCAATCCCCTATGGACCTAAGAAGCTATGAACATAACAGAATGCTGGGATTCTGGACAATGCAATCCTTGGGGAAACAAAACACACAGCTGTGATGCAAACATACAGGAGTCTGAAGCAAATGTAATTGTTTGGGACAGTTGAAAATGCATGGTGTACATGTCAGTGCTGCACATATGTACTACAACTACAACTGTCGTGCCAGTACCCCGTGATGTGCATGAGATTCAACAAGGAAGCTCACTGGAGAAAAGGGTATGAAAACTCCCATGTGAAGCATTGTCTTTAACACAGCTAAATATGCTGGTATTAATATACTGCATGGAAGGGAAATATGTCTGCACTGAGCATGCAAAGCACTGTGAAGAAAAACAGAGACATGCCACACCCTAACAGCATTGCCACTCCAAAGATACATATACACTGTTAATATGACAGGAATGTTAACACAGGCAAGAGTCTAGGTAAACTATGACCTTAATGCTCCTCAGCATAAATAGTACTGAGAGGAATTAATATGTAGTGTTGCTGTTCTGCTTTAGGTATGAGTGGAAACCACTGCTGATATGACATACTCCCAGTATAGATTAATAAGCATATGTGTCTGTAATACACATTGTCAATCAGTTGATTACAAAGGACATATATTTCAATCTCTTACTGCAAGAAATCTGGCCAAAGCCTAAAATAATGAGGCGGGGGGGGGGAGTCCCTACAACAGGGACAGATTTTAAATGTTGCTCTTATAAACTTAGAAAATTACTTAGAATAACTGGATTTGTATTAGCATGCATTTTCATTTTTTTAATATTTATGTTTAACATTGTTAGTATAACAGAGAAATAAAACAATTACATTTCATAAACAACTATTTACAAAGTCCATGTTGTTTGCTTAAGAATCATCAAAAAAACTTTAAAAGAAGAAAACAGCATTCAGTTAGTATTTTTCTACCAAATTCCCTACTTTTAACCATTCTGTTTAGTATTGCATTTTTTTTCATCTTAATATTGAATTCATTATAGCACACAGTTTTTACAATATATACAAATTCATCAATTGAGGCAGTATGTGTATTCTTCCAATTTTTAGTAACACCTTTTCTAGTTATTGCTAGAATATTGCAAAGAAGATGACACTGTGATTTTGGAATAACCCAAGGAAATGGAGCATTGAATAATAGTAAATATTTAGTTAAATTAAATGTGCTTGGATGAAAATATTTATATTTTCCCAGAAAGGACTTAGAACTTTACAATCAAAATTCAGATGAAACCAATCTACTTTTAAATTAGATTTGCATCTGTAAGCATTTAGTATTTTCTTTCTTGTACATAACTTCAGTTTTATGAGGAGTAATACAATTTACAATTCTATGTAAAAGTTTATGTAAAAAGACTTTCCAATAAGGAGATGATTGTAAAATATTTTTTTATCTTCATCTAAAATATTTCTATTACTAACTTGAACAAAAGATCTCAATAGTCACTTTTAATATTTTATTTGTTTGGTATTATTCATTTATAATTTTCTGATAGACAACCTTTGTTATTATTTAAATTGATTCTAGATTTTATTAAATATTCTATAAGATTTGGAAAGTATTTTTTTTAGAATGTGTTATACCTTCTAATTAGATACTAAATCTTCTTCTTCTTCTTTCGGCTTTTTCCCAGTTAGGGGTCACCACAGCGGATCACCTGTCCACTCATGATTGTCAGTGGAATTTTACTGTGTCGAGTTGCCAGCCCGGCGCCCCACCTTCCACAGAAGGCACACACATTCACACCTAGGGCCAATTTAGAGTGTCCAATCCACCTACAGCATGTCTTTGGGATGTGGGAGGAAATTGGAGCACCCGGAGAAATCCCACACGGCCACAGGGAGGACATGCAGACTCCACACAGAAGGCACCTCAGCCAAGGATCGAACCGGAGAACCTCTTCCTGTGAGGCGGCAACGCTAACCGCTGTTAGTAATATAGCAATGCATATGGTCCAAACACATTACAAGACAGTGTATACAGTGCAGAGTGGAATCCCATTTCAGGCATTCTGAACAAAAGTTGTGTAAATGATCCTTAAAGGTACATGGACTGCTAGTTAAACTAAACAGTCAGGGGAAGTGTGTGTATTGAATAGAGACACACAGATGACTTGTAGGAATAAACACAGGGAAAGATGACAGGTGAACTATTATAATGCACAACAGATGAGGCATGTAAATGGAAAACAGTTGTAGCAAGAACACTAATCACATATTGCCATGATACAGTACGGACTGCACAGTGAAAATGTATATAATGTGACTGTCAGACAAGGTGACATAACAATGGGGAAGATGATTTTGCAAGATAAGCATCCTGACATGAACAATGGAGAGGACATCTATCAGGGGTGTTATATACAATTGGGTTTGGGTGCATATTGTGAAACTGTGCAAACTGATTTGCCTGTTTATGACTGTAATGTCAGCAGAGTCTCCAACAAGGGGACACAGTTACAGGCTCATGGACAACAGTAAACAGAAGCACACGCAATCATGGACAATATCAGAATAATACCACCAGTAATCCCATGTCTCTGACATAACGTATGTGATTCTGAGAGATCATAAATGGTTCTGCATGAACACTTATACAAATATATCATGTCAGCTATCTATGAGGGTAATCAAGCACACTGTCCTGACACTGTAACATCTGCTGGAGGTATTACGAGGGATACTACTACACCTGTATGTGACACTGTGATAAATCTAGCTTAGTTGACTGGTGTGCATGGCATATATATGGTACAGTCCACACTGTTATGAATGTAACCCATGCAATCAATGTTGTAAATTAGCTATACATGTACTGAGTGCATCACCAGAACAGGTATCACATATGCATCTAATGTAACACCTTGATGGGGATTCTACACCATCAGACAGTAATGTTTATGCAACAAAAGAATACCTAAGTATGGCCAATAAAATGCATGGGAGCTCACTGTGGCAAAGGTGGTACGCTTCAGTTACACATCACTGGCAGATGTGTAGGGATGTACATGAAGAAGGGTACATTGTACTCAGTTATTGGTGTGATGAAGGCTGTGATCTATGGAGGCATTATAGCCTTTGCTGTGGATGTCATCCACATACTCAGGAGTTGTTATATACAAGGAAGTAGTCACAACTGTGAGCAAATGCTGGTAGACATTCCACATACCATCTACCTCAGGACACACTTGGTCTGCTGAAAGGGGTGTGATGTCAACATTATCATTGTGTTGTGTGTTTATTGTCATAACGTAACAAATCCCCCCATGTTTTTTTTCATCTCATGTGCTGTCATGGCTGTGGCATCAATCTTTGGTGTGTGTTGATACTGTCAGTATTATATTAATATCCCAGATGGAGTCAATGATTGCCAACAATCTGTAGTCCTACAGGTAGCTGTTTGGACACAGGATGTGTATGTCTTTCTTGACATCTGTGATGGAAATAATGGACAGGAAAGGGTCTAGCAGACACCACGAAATATGGACCTGATCACATGACTCAAGATATAGGTTGTACACACATTTCAATTTATTTAGATGCCAAGTATGTGATCCAGTAGTCTATTCACTTGGTGATATAGGTGTTCATGACCACTTCTGACAGTGTTAATACCTCGGTGTGGATTTGTATCAAATGCCTTGACCTAATCAAGCCCCACAGGATGATAGTGTTGTCATTATGCATACCCTTAATGACTTTCTCGAGGACATCTACAGATGTAACAGATATGGATGTAAAATTAACAACTCACACATGTCTTTTACACAGAGCTCAGATATAACCAGTGTCCATTTAGAAAAGGTCCATGGTTACTTGTTGATCTACCTCACATATGAGAGTCAGGATGTGTCTATACATGCATGAATCAGGTGCTGTTCCACCCCCAACTCAGATGGATGTATGTTGATGTACACCCTCTACAAGAACATATTCCATCTGGAGGGTGTGTTGAAGTGTGGATCCAACTGTGTCAGGTAGGTGTATGTTGAGTCATGCTGTAGGTAATCTGTGATCTTGTCATATCCCATTTATTCTGTGTGATAGGCCTGGATGAAGGTAAGACAGTGCACGCTACTTATCCTGATCTGGCCAAATGTTTTGACACAATCCCCAACCCAGGTATCATTGAGAAGCTCTCCCTGCTGGGGATTCACTCTTACTTCACTAGATGATTAACCAGTTGGCTCACCGACAGTACACATACCATGAACATCTGTGAATCAACCTCTACCAGTACAGCTGGCACCATTGGTGTACCCCAAGGATCTGTGCTGGGCCCCTTACTGTTTGGAATCTATTTCTCTACAGTCCAGGCTAAATTATACGGTCTTTGGCTTACCAAGTTTGCTGATTATTTCATGCTGGGTGCAGTCACTGAGTCCACCAATGATGTTAACATATTACAGGAGGGGGAACACATACAAATGATTGGTTTTCAAGCCACACAGTCTACAAATAAATGCAAAAATGTGTCATTATTTTTGCCTGCTGCAAAGTGGAATTCCCTGCTAATTACAGCATTGATAACTGTCCCATGCTCAAAACCAGTAGGGCAAGACCTGGGAATATGTGTAGACAGCAATATGAACTTTGACCACCAAGTTTCCACAGCGGTATGTAAAGGCTACATCATGCACCTCACAACTCAGGCCATCATATCAAGATCTGAGGATGTTATAACAGCACAGTAGTCAAACATCATAGAACACTATAACCAGACACCTGCAGCACCTGGAGAGACCACAGGGGATTCTCGCCAAGAAAATATAGGGCCTACAAACCATGTCATGAAGTATATGGATAGACTGAAAGCCCTGTCACTGTAATCTATATCATATAGGATGAGGTAACTTGTACCTGGCCTACAGGCCAATCTCTGACCCTGTTGTGATGGAAATACTGCACATCCACAAATCAGCTATAGCTAATGACATCAACAGAGTGTGGTGAATGGAAGATGGTAAAAGCAGTGCCCGGCATGCTGGTGTAAAATGCTCTCTCTAATGTCAGGCAAGTGCACAAATACTAACACACACAAACACACACACACACACACACACACACACACACACACACACACACACACACACACACACACAGGTGATTGCAGTGAGAAAAGAATTCCCACCTATTTAAGTACATCAACTAGGGAAGTCTTAATTTAATGCAAGCACCACAGCATAAGTCTGACTTGGAGATAGTCAGACAAAACTTTATAGGCGATGACATCAGCAGTGCCTGGTGAGGCAGAGATGGTAATAGCAATAAACCACGTGCTTGTGTAGAACATTTTCTCTAATGTCAAGGAAGTGCACACACACACACACACACACACACACACACACACACCAGTCGACTGCAGTCAGATTAGAACCCTTACCTAAGTACGCAGCTAGAGGACTCAGTATTTTATGCAAGTATCACAACACAAGTCTGAGTTTTACAAGGCTGCAGGACAGCTTATATTGGATGACCTCAGCAGTGGATGTTGGAGAGATGTTGGGGTGCCTGCAAGAAATGGCTGTGTAGGCATGTGCAAGAGTGAAAACATTGGTAATCCATGGGATTGGAGTGGTGACTGCATAATACACAAGTATATTCTTCTGACTAGACAGATAGACACACACATGAGTTGTCTGCATTGAGAATACCTATCTAACTATATTGACTAGAAAACTCTGTACTTTACACAGGCACCATGGCACAAATGTGACTTTTACATGGCAGTGGGCAATTTCTACTGGATGATATCAGCCGTGAATGTTGGAGAGAAGATGTTGGGAGGTCTGCATGAAATGGATAGCTAGCCACGTCCAACTGTCAAGATTTTAAAGATCTGCATGTTACCAGGTTGATGAGTGTGCAATGTGCAATATTTGGTGTTGGTGTTTCCAATGTGCAGGTATACTTTAAGAGATAGCTTTACAAATTGTATGCAAATAGGTGTCCACATTACTACAAGTACTGGCAAATATGATTGTGTTTTGTCATTATAAAGATGTGCATGATATATAAGACAGTTTATTTCTGTAGTGTAGTTGATATATTTGTGAACAAGTACTGACCGACCAAGGTTGTAGTGCATGTGAGGCGGTAACAGATGTCTGCATTGTAAATATGTGTTATTTCCTTATATAGTGCCTTCCTTTTATTTGTGTTTTCACATATAGTGTCAAGGCATGAAAACTAAATGGACAGTAAACATAAGTAGACATGCTATTAAGCAATTTCCATAGTGCAATGCTGGGTAGCAGGTTTGTGTGATGGATGGCAAAGTGTTTGCACATGTGAGATACACATTTCTACTCTTTCCTTGATTGCACTGAGTCAAGCAGTGCTCAAATGTGAGCCTAATTGCTAATATTATGAGAGTTTTCAGTATTGAGTGTATGAAGCAGACCTGTTGGTTAGCTGACTCTGTGGCAACAGGTGTAAGTGCATTGGCAAATTTCTTTTGGATCCCAGATGATAAAGGGTTCAAATTCAGGTGTATGTAATACTTTTAAATAAGTAGTGGTAATGCAATTAAATAATTCCTTATACTACATTCACCATCTGTTAGTGTGTGTTAAAGTCATGCAGCATGTTTAAGCGGCATTGTGGGGAGGTAACTACACCATTAAAGAGCCATTCACTGTCGTTTGGCATTTGTGCAAGATGCCAAACTCCACACAAACAGAGAGGTCAAAAAGTGAAGAGGTCCATTTTTTTTTTTTTTTTAATTTCTGTAATATTATTAAAAGATTGCACTATTTTATAGTTGTTGTCATGGTATTTTAACCCACATCTGACTACAGTCGTACACTTTACTCCTAAACTTGGTTAGTACTATAGACTGATGCATGCATACTTGCTTTTACAGTTAGGATATGCATGGATACTTTGCTACTACTGTATAGAAAAGAAAACTTTTTAAAATTTTTTTAAAGCTACAATAATACTTCTCGTGTGCTGCATACATACCACTTGCTTCCCTCAGTCTCTTTAGACACTCAATATAGGCTTGCCTATTTACATCTATTTCAGAATTAGCTGTGAAAAGAAAAGTAAAGAACTGAAGAGCATTATGCATACTAGATTTGCCTATATTTAGATTTCTATGTATTATAAATTATCTTTATTAACATACTTACACAACTGTGGGATGTGGGATGTTGCTAATTCAGAACTCATCCAACCACTGGCTGAGTGTATCCCTCTTGCACCTTTTTAGGTTGTTAAAGTGACACCTACACTGTTCTCCAGTGCATAGGATACCAGTAGCACTGGATTCAGCCTTGGCCAGACTATTCCAAACCTCAGACCTGTGCTGAGAGCTGATATTGTCCCCCTGCAAAAGCCTTTGGCTGTGGTGCTTTTCCAGGAGTCCATTAAAAATTCTGGGCTCTTCAACACCCCACCTCTGTGCCATAAATTGGGCACCTTCCCTCTAACACCAGACATGTCTGACCCAAAAGCAGAGTAGCAAATAATGATTTCCTGCCAATTCCTGTCATCACATTTACTGGTAGTATGCAAACCCGAGCAATGATGCCAACCGCATTTGTGCAATGTTAAGCAATGTGCAACTGTGCCAAACAGAGAGTAAACAAGTTCTGAAATCTGGAAGGTTAATCTAACATTTGACATTAGTCTAAGGGGTGTGTGCTATTTTAAGTGCTAGGTGATTTAACGTTACAGACTGAGGCATAAATTTCATGACCTGACATATTTGATTGAGTTTTATACACTATAAAATGTTTTTTACAGTGTGGGATTCAATCCTATGCATAAGGGGCAAAATATTATCTTCCACAGTGGTGAATTTCCATGCTAGCCAAAGAAGTGCTTCTCAGACCTAGTAAATGAAGAACGGAAGGAATGGGAAAAAAGTTCCAAACCAGTAAAACACTCCAATTTCCCGTAACCAGGAACCAATAAAGGTAGTCCCACAGTGTTGTAGTTCGCACAGTTCTTAACCAAGACTCTGCAGTCCGTAAAGTTAGAAAACTATTTTATTGAACAAAAATAATAAAAAGTAATAAAAAAAAACATTGCATCAAGGATTAAGCGCTTTCATTTCCTCAGCCGGAAACTTCATCAGAATAAATGCTACTGCTCTGCCAAATCTTTTATACATCCTGTTGTTAGTTAATTAATTAATTTAAATTAATTAGGTACACTTGAAAGTTTACCTGGGCATTTCAGTTTGACTCACACAACATAAAACTTATAAGTGCATTTAAGAAAGTGCTTTCTGAAATAGTTATGGATATAAAAAACGTTACATCGTAACCTGACTTGCAAATCTGTCCAAGTGGGATGACTTACAAATTTAGTAATGGTATTTAAACTAGTTTTTTAAAATTGTTGTTTCTTTCTTTATTTATTTATTTTAAAACATATATATGCATTTATTGATTATGTATGTATTTTTACATATCACTTATAGAAGTATATGTACAAGCGTATGATTTTAAATCAAGAGTTATTAGTGGTGGCTATTTTATACTGTTTGACATACATTATATATACTATTTATATTTATATTTACATCTTACAATTCTATGTATTTCAATATATATATTTATAAATACCATTACTAAATTTGTAAGTCATCCCACTTGGACAGATTTGTAAGTCAGGTTACGATGCAATGTTTTTTATAACCATAACTATTTCAGAAAGCACTTTCTTAAATGCACTAATAAGTTTTATGTTGTGTTAGTCAAACTGAAATGCCTAGATAAACTTTCAAGTGTACCTAATTAATTTAATTAATTTAAATTAATTAATTAACTAACAACAGGATGTATAAAAGATTTGGCAGAGCAGTAGTATTTATTCTGATGAAGTTTCCGGCTGAGGAAATGAAAGCGCTTAATCCTTGATGCAATGTTTTTTTTATTACTTTTTATTATTTTTGTTCAATAAAATAGTTTTCTGAC
This sequence comes from Protopterus annectens, assembly GCF_019279795.1. Lineage (NCBI taxonomy): Eukaryota > Metazoa > Chordata > Ceratodontiformes > Protopteridae > Protopterus > Protopterus annectens. The sequence continues at coordinate 200,834,553 of NC_056748.1, forward strand.
TTTACGGACTGCAGAGTCTTGGTTAAGAACTGTGCGAACTACAACACTGTGGGACTACCTTTATTGGTTCCTGGTTATGGGAAATTGGAGTGCTTCTCAGACCTAGTTATTAATTATTTATAAAAACATATGACAGATTGAGGTGTTAACCACGTAAATATGTGACCTGACAAGGTCCTTGTATATATATATATTAATTTGTGTATGTGTCTTATTTAAGCGTGAAGACCATCCATGTCCAGATAGCAGAAGTATACATACAGGAATACAGTAGACAGTATACCCTTAATCATACATTTGAACCTTCCAAAAACAGTAAGGGTGTCTTATCCTTTGTACATATAATTCATATCAGCTCCACTGCTATGCATAGTTATAATTATGTAAAATTGTTATAAGTGATATTTAATATAATGTGAAAAGAAACAACAGCAAAAATGTATGGAACTTCCTGTATTTGAAGCCAGGACCATGTGTATGGCAGCCCTACACTTATACCTGATGCCACAGGAATAGTTAAATAACAGTTTGATATTTCCCTATTCATTATTAACTTTTGTGTGTTAACCACCATGCAACGCTGCTTAGTATGTTTGTGCAGTGCCCAAACACAAGTTGATACAGGATACATTTTGAAATTATTGACCGCTTCCTCTCTGCAAGTGTTCAATGGCTGCAGGTGTTGGGGAAGCTTGCTAACTGCTGTGCAACATCACTTAGCAGAGTTGAACGTTGGAAAGAAAAAAATGCAACAATTTATCCTTTCTAAAATTTAGAATGTCTACTTCCTGTCTGGAGGTATTTTGTCTGCCTCCTGTGTGACACTTTAGTCCAGGTCTGCACACTGCTAAGCTTCATTTAAATGAGACAAGCAAAGCTAAATGTGTTTTAGCCGTGTGAGCAGTGTTTATTAGGTTGCATCCTTAAAAGACAAAGGTGGGATTTAAGCCATGATCTGCAGATAGTATATGCTGTGTGAATCAATGTATTTAGCAGATGTGCTACACACACAGGTGATTCATAGGGGTAGTTGATGCAGTGGTTATCAAAGAAGTACATTACATGGCATTTATTGCATTTCTCCATTTCCCCAATTTGCACTAATCCATGCAGCGCACTGTGTAAATACTGGTGTTAAAAAAAAGTAAAATTATGAGAAAGGAAGAAAAGAAATCTATTAAACAAACAGCACTACAAAATTCATGTTTGTACACATGAAATATTTTTACACAGGTCTGGATTTGAAATCCCATTTCAATGAACCTTCAAAACACAGTAAGGGTGTCTTATCTCTGTGTGCCACAGAAACAGCTTTTGAGCAGAGAATGAAAATCATTGTGCATGCAAGCAACTAACTGCAACATCATCCACAGTATTAACAAAACGTATGAGAGTTATACACTTCTGAGTTGTTTGTACATATATTAATTTTAGATGTAGTGCACTGAGTAATCACACAATCATTTATGACTATTGCTTGTAGAAATTCAGCTTTGTCTTATCTCTCTCTGTTTGTTTTTGCTCATACTTCTCTTATCTAAACAGTAAGCTGAGGCATGCAGTCTTTAAGGTATTCTGTGTCATTGTCCTTAATATGCATGATGATATTAAATGGAATAATATGCAGTTGTCAGTAAATGCAGAGGAGGTCGGATGTTACTGAAAAGACACTGTGAAATGTGTGCTGCTTACCTACATTTAAAACCTTGATACAATTACTTCTATACTTTGTAAGTCTAACCTGGCTGACACACCCACTAGAGGTAAGGGAGTTTGAATTGCTGTTGTGTTTCCTTCTCCCTGATAGTAATCATTCTCTGTTGCAATCCATTAGCAACAAACACTGAGGGAGTGCCTACACTATGTTTACATTAGATACATGGAGCCAAGAATTTGGAATTCAGCAATTCTAATGAGTTCATACCTCATTTGCCTCTTCACCGTACTCACAGCCCTGAATCTACACTATAAAAAGGGAAATGGGTGTGGGTCTACTTTCTTTCATTGAATCTCATTTCACCCCGACCACATCACTGAAAACACAAATTACTGAAAACTCATTTCACTGAACTGAACTTAGTATGTACGGCACTGTGTAGAGTACTGTAAGGAAAGTAAAAGGTATATGCCCTTTTCCCCATTGTAGTGTGATTCTGGAGTTAGTATGTCCTAGTTTGTCCAGTGACACAGGGGTATTAGTCTTCTAGGATGGCCCATAAACACCTCTAGGGGAGTGCTTACCACAGGTAGGGGTGACTGCCAATTGCATAAAATTGAATGTTCTGTGATAAATGTGTACATATGTTTATGGGGTAGTTTACTTGATATCACTTTTGGCAGTTCACTGGTGGTTTGTTAGCAAAATGTGTCATTTGCTTGTTATTTTGGGGTGGGGGATCCAAGTTCAATTTCTGTGTTGGCACAAACAAAATTGTTTATTCAGAGGTTTGCTTTGGTATTGTTACTCTCCTTGTTTTGGATCCAATGTTGCTTTGTGTGTGAATGCAATCTGTTACAACCACATAACCTCTTTTTTATATATGAATAGTTTGACTGTTTTTCGTTTCTCCGTTAATATTGAACAACTATACTTTTATCTGTTATATCTAAGCAGGACTTTTACTTATGTAATACTTATGTGTATTATCCTTCTTTTGTGGTTTATGTCACCTAGGACTATGGCACCCAGGAGTCCCAATCCCCACAACTCCCTCCTTCAGTGACCCTGAAAATGAAATAATTGTCAGAACATTTAGGCAACATTGTGCCTTTCTGTTTGAGAGAGGACGTGGGAATATGTCTGGAAGAATGCAAATTTGGTAGCAGATAGTGACTGATGTAAATGCCGTAGGTGGCCAGAGCTGGACATATGATCAAGTGTGTCATAGGGCCACTGATATGATTTCATTGGCCCAAAGGACAGCAGCTGCAGTGGCCCATGGAGAGATGGCTACTGGGGGAGGTCTGCTACATAGAAACCACTGACACCAAATGAAGAGTTCCTGTCCACTGTCAGGGATCCACAGAGCTCAGTGGAAAGTGCACAACAACATATGATTGATGTTGGTGCTACTGTTTCAGGGAGGATAAGTATGTACCAGGAGGAGCTTTCAGGTAGGGCTAACTATCTCAATTGTTAAATTATTCTTCTAAAGTAAAATATTGACAGCAATACTTAACTTCTGTTTAGCATATTTTCTGGGTGGGAGGGGAATAGTTGTAGATTGATACAGTTAACAACACATTCTGGTTGATTACTCTTGGGCTTGGGGTGGATGTGTCATCCAAGTTTTTGTTAACAGTATTGTTAATGGACATATAAAGGGCAGAAAGTTTTAACCCCATATGTTACTGTTAATTGTGATGATGGTGTTCTTGCCGTTTGCTTAACTTCTTCCAGGACCATCCTACTTGGGAACTTTAGAATCATCTGTACATGGTAAGACAAACATTTTTATGTCAATACTGATAAGCAGTTCAATTAAATATTTATTTTATTCATATGTGTGATGTGGGTATCAGGACTATATATGTATTGCTGTACTGTCTGTAATAGTGGCACCCCTGTTAGTTTTTTAGCTTATATTGGACTATAGTAGTGCTGATATTAATTTCTTTCCTGTGTTTGTTGCTTATTATCACAGATGATCTTGACAGTGGAAGTATAGGACTCTTACCACCTGATGTCAGAGTATTGGCATTTTCTGATGGTGGCTAAACACAGGCACAGTCAGGGGGTACAGAGGTTGAATTTGACGTTAAGGCTGACATTCAGCCATCCCCTATAATTCCATTAGACACAGCCAGTAGGCCTAAGCCAACCCATTCCAGTGAGCCCTCAGATATTGGACAGTTGGCAGTAAGACACACAATCAGGGTAGTGTGGTTACTGTGGCTTCAGTCCCTGTTGACTCTGGCTGTACCAAAGTGTGGGTGAGGTGTCATGCAAGAGGGTTATTAGGGGTGCTTGGAGGAGGCCTGCTGTCTGTCTTCAACCTCATCCAGGTGTATCTTTCCATGCCATTACATGTATGTTTAGGGCTATCATGGAAGTGCAGGCACATTCCAATAGGTCTTCCAGAGAAATGCTTAGAGTTATAGAAGTGATGCACAATGACATGTGTGACTGCTTCCACCATGTTGCCAATTCAATGGATCAGATGAATGACATGTTGGAATGGGTGGTGTCTGTAATGGAATGGCTGCTGGGAGGGGGACGGTATCCATGTGGGCATAGGTCAGCCACATCATCTGATGTTAGCCAAAGTGTTCTGGCCTGATCATGTTCCCATAGTGGCACTACTTCCACTGCTCGGTGAGTGGTTGAGGTGTCCACACCTATAGGTGATAGGCCATAGTTCAAGGTCCTGGGTGTACTCAGGAGGAGAGCGCGTCCCGCAGGTATCAGTCATATTCAGGTTGCAGTAGTGCATCTGTCTGTGGTTGTGGATGTGCCAGTGCAACTCCTGGCAGAGCCAGTTCATGTGGTTGAGTACAACCATTATAAACTGCAACCTGTACCATGCACTTCTTACACCTGTCTGACATACCAAGATGTAGAGCTAGAACAGAGTTTGGCTGTGTTCTTTCAGACATTCACACACCAATTTCACTGAAGCTGCCATACAGACACACACACAACAGCTACATGGTTCAGCTGTGAGGCTTAAAGCTCATTCTGTCTCAGAGGTAATTTCTTACTTTATCCAAATGTCTGCCTGTTTCTCTTTCTTACTCACATGCACTCACTTACCTTTTGTGTCAGCCTAGGATTCCTGCCCCACCCCGCCCTCCCACACACACACACACACACACACACACACACACACACACACACACACACACACACACACACACACACACACACACACCCTGTGCAAGTGATGATAACTGTGTCATATCCTTGTTTTCTATCTTTTGGATTCAGGAATACATAAGCTATGTGCCTGATGCTCAGGGTAGTTAGTATATCTGTGTTTGTGATGTTGTTTTGATAATTGTACTTTTTGCATATTTTGGTCTTGCGATGTTAGAGTTGATAGAATCAAAACATTTTTTGCATCAGTATTTTTAAGAATCTTCTGAGGGTTATGAAGTCTGAAACTGAAATGTCTCATTAATTTCCAACTTCTGACTTTAATGATTTGTCAGTACAAAAGTATGAGACCAAACTGAGGACATTTGATGACCATCAGTACTTTTGAGAGGTAAGAGTATGTGAATCTTTGATACCTGAGGCCTATTACTGGATAGAGAGCACATGTATTCACATAAATCTCTGCTGTCACATGTTGAAGTCATTGCTGTATAAATCACCCACTTTTTACTTATTTACTTACATTATTGAGTACCAACATGCAAGGATATGCCATTCATTTGTATTATTACCCAATTTTGTTTTAATACTCCAGGCTCAATACTTACCTTTTTAATACAGCAGTTGTAAAAGTTTTAGTTCAGGGCTGAGTCTATCTGATGCTAGAAGTACACAGCCTTTACAAAGGTAGGTACATTTGTCAGCATTGCCTGGTATCAATTCCAGTATATGTATGTGCATCGGAGAAAGGTTTTTAAGCCCCTTAATTAGTGAGTGAGTGTGCTATGCTTTGTCTCTTACCCAATGTGAGATCATATTGAGCACACCTACATCTGCGTACACCCACAGCAGCTGCTGGTTCCCCCCTCTGACTCCTCACCAGTGTATGGGTGTGGTGAACTTGCCTTAGTTTGAGCCTGCTGAAGCTGTTTTCTCAGTGCAGTGTTATGAAGCATGGTACAGACAGTGAAGATTTCAGTACATATACGGGGATTCTACTGCAGGGCTCTCTCAGATGTATCTTGGCACCAGAACTGTGACTTCTGCAGCCCAAACACTTGCTTTAAGATATTTTTGGTTTGAGTGTGTACCTCATTATGGCATTCTTCATCAAGTGTGTGTGCGCATTTCTAATGGGCATCATCAGCCACAGTTCCAGTGCATAATCTGCCTCCCCCAATAAATGACCCTGTGGGATATCACCCCTAGAAAACATCTGATACAGTTGGGAGGTCTGCCAAATGAGCCTTGGTAACTGCCAGCACACAAATTCAAGATGATTCCCTTAGTATTACACATGACTTGGCAGTTAATAGAGTGGAAGCCCTTTCTAATTATGTGGATCCTTCCCTGTTCCCCAGGTGGTGCCTTGATTCCTATATGTGTACAATCTATGACACCCAGTACTTCAGGGTAGTGTGCTACAGGTTAGACCTCCTGCATGTTTGTGGCCTGTCCTTGAGTACAGGGAAAATTATATGTGGTCATTGGCATGTTGGAGCATAACATTCAGGAACTGATGTAGGATCCTAGATGCTGATGCCTGTGACACCCCCAGCATGTCCTCTGTTGGTCTTTAAAAGGTTTCTGTAGCTAGAATTCTAAGTGCTGCACATGACTTTCTCTCCACTGGTATTGGTTCCCATTGGTTCTCTCTGGGTCTGAGTTAAGCATGACAGAGGATGCAGAGTTCCTGTAGTGTATCTCTATCCACAATGTAGAGCTCTACAATTTCCACCTTATGCAGATTGTGATAAGTTAACCGGGCTCTGAAAATTATTTTCCTTCTTGGCCATGGTCTGTTAGCAGCAGCAGCATAGACTTCAGCCTATTGCATATACACATGAATTAAAGCAACAGCAGCCTTTAACATTCTTTCTGTGTAGACTCCTTTACTTGGTAGTATTCCGATAGGTTTGGAATTTTCAGGGAAAACCAGGACTGAGTCTACACAGTTGCTTTATAGCTTGTTGAACAGTTCCTCCATCTTGGGTTGGTTGATGAGCATACAATTCAGTTGCATATGCTGTAATTAGCATCCCATGATGTTTACTGTGTTTTCGTGGCTCTACACACTTTGTAGCGACACTTATTGAATACAAAACAGTGTGCTACCATGTGCACATCATACGGTCTTATAGGTTCATAGGTAGATACTAGGCTATCAGCCCTAGGAGCTATACAAGCCTAGCCAAAAATGTACCCTGGCTTTCACCACCCAAGAAAATTATTTTCCTGTGCCTCTGTCAAGCAGAGACACAGAGGTGAATTTCCTAATTCCCATCCAGTCATCAAGATTTTTCTTGAAGAGTGATAATGAGGAGCTTTGTTTGATATAGATAGGTAGTTTGTTCCAGAGTATATGAAGTCTCTGGGACAGGAATCTATCCCTCCAGCATGTTCTGTTTATTGTGGTGACAAGGTTTAGGTCCCTAGAGCGTGTAGCTCGGAGGGATTGGGATTTCTTTAAGTGGAGCATGTCCAACAGCTCTGGGTTTGACATAGCTTTGTATGTTAGGCAGAGATCACCTCTGAGTAGGTGATATGCGACGGAGTAAAGCTGGAGATTTTTGAGACGGTCTGCGTAGGGCATCTGTTTGAGGCCGGTAATACTCTTTATGAGGTATTTCTGTGGCCTTTCCAGTTGTAGGTTTCTTGTGAAGTACATACCAAAAGGGGCATTGTACTCTATAATGGGTCTAATGAGTGACGAGTAGAGGGGAACACTGACCTCTTTTTTCCTGGTTGAGAAACCTTTTGTGATGAGGTGTGCCATGTAGAAGGATTTCCTGACTACTGTGGCGATGTGATTATCAAAGGAGAAACTACTGTCCACCTGTGTCCCAAGGTCTCATCACACTTTCAGTGTTAAGTAAACTACCAGTAGCTCATGGGTACAGAGTTTTTACCAAAGGGGATGACAGTGCACTTTTTGGCATTGAGCTTGGGGCCATGGCTTTGACACCAGGCATCTGACTCAGTGAGGCCCTTTTGTAGGATATCCACATCTTTAGGAAATTCAATTATGGCTCCTTGTTTGCAGTCATCTGCAAACTTCGTTAGCCAAAGATCTTTTGTCTTAGCCTGTACTTCAGAAATGTAGATACCAAACAGGAGAGGACCCAGGACTGAACCCTGTGGTACTCTACTTGTCACTGGTCTGAAGTCGGATTTGGAGTCTTCTACTTTCACAATGTGGGTTATGTCAGTGAGCCAATTGGCAGCCAGCTTGTGACATAGGGATTTATACCTAGTTTACTGAGTTTATCTATAATTCCAGAGTGGAGGATGGTGTCAAAAGCCTTAGCGAGATCTAGATAGGCTGTGTGAACCACCTTACCCTCGTCTACAGCTTTCGTAACTGCTTCAAAGAAGTCAGTCAGGTTTAGGAGACATGATCTGCCTTTTACAAATCCGAACTGGGTAGGGTACAGAGTTTGGAGATTACTGATGTCTTTGTTTATAAGTTCCATGATTATACGTTCCATGGTCTTGCAGACCAGGCTTGTTAGGCTAATGGGGTGGTAGTTCCCGGGGTCCGTGGTGGCTCCCCCTTTGTGGAGTGGGATAACCATCACTGTGTCCCATTCAGTGGGCATAAAGTTTGAGGTGAGACTATGATTGAACATGGTGCTTAGGTGGGGTACCAGTTCATTCTGTAGTTGATGTAGAACGCAGCCTGGGATGTTGTCAGGTCCCATAGATGCTTTGTTCTTGGCTTTGGAGAGTGTGGTTTTTACCTGTGCAGCCTTGATTACAGGAACTTTGCATTCTTCCGGTATAGAGATGGGCCCTTTAGGGGGTGAGAGGGGGGGTAAAGTTAGCACTGAACCTATCTGCTAGGATGTTGGCAATATCAGTTGGTTCTGTATATTTAGTGCCATTGTGCTGTAACTCAGAGCAGATCTGAGTGTTGTCTTTGAGATTTTTGACATAGCTATAGAATGCTTTGTGGCTGTCTTTAGAATAAGTGGCGATTATTTTGTTTTCATAACTAGCTTTGGCCATGGTGTTTACTGTGTTTTCATGGCTCTACACACTGTGTAGAGCCACTTATTTCTTAGTGGAACGTGTAGAGTTTATTGAATCTGACCTTATATCTTTATTCATTAGGGCAAGCATTGTATTCCTATTTGAAGAACATATAATCTTCTGTAAAAGCTATAAGAAATAATGAAAATATCCAAGCCTCTAAGTCAAAATTTTTATATATAACATTTCTAAATGTATGCAAAATATAATTATAATTTGATATTCTACAATTACTTTTGAAGAATAATTTATTTTATTGACCAGATAAAATTATTTGGCAAAATTAGATTATTTAACTAAGTCATATATATTCTTGCATTATTTTCCATTTTGCAGAATATCTTGAATTTAACCATAAATGATTTGTTTTAATAACTGAAGACAATATATATGATTCACTATCTGGAAATCCAATTCCCCCTCTTCCTAGTTTCTTTATGATGTTCAAAAGCTATCCTAGGCTTATTAAAGTACCAAAATAATTTTCTAATGATAATATTATTTTTTCTTTATATTTGTTGGAGTGAATAATGATACATATTGAATCTTTGATAATATAATTATTTTAATTAGGGTTAATCTTTCCTCCCTTATAAAAGAGAAATTGTTCCATTTGTTTATTAAATGTTTAATATAGTTTCAAAGTTAATTGAAATTGCATCTCTAAAATGTGTTTGTTAAAATAATACCTAAATATTTCAATTGGTTATTATTCCACTCAAAATTAATACTATTTTTTTATTTATTTATTGTTTCATTTTTTATTAAGCGGTGATATTTTAGTTTTATTATTATTAAGGATAGCCCTGATATTTTTTCAAAAACATTTAATGACTGCATTACTGAATTTAAACATGATTCAATATTTCCAGTTGTTAATAAAATATCAGCAAACAGTTGAATTTAAAAGAAATATTTATCTGCTATTTTAAAACGTACAACTTCTTTATTTGTTCTAATAAAAATTGCCAATGGTTCACTAACCCAGGCAAACAGGACATCCTTGCATTGCACCTTTATTTACTTTAAAAGATTTTGAAAGATATGAACCTAGTTTAATACAAGCATATGGATTTTGATATTGACATCTTGTGGAACCAATTGTTTGATTAGAAACTTCATTCAAACTTCCCATTTATTTCAACGTAAAGAAAAACCCTCTACTCAAATCTATTATTATTGCTACAGCTTCAGATTAAGTATCACATATTTAAAACATTTTTTTAAAATAAAAGAATGAGCACTAATATAAAAACAATTTTTACAAATTGAAATTAATGCAATCACCATTCTATTGCTATATTATAGAATATTAATCTTTATTTGCAGCTTATAAATATTCAGCCTTTTACAATTACTTTCCTCTTATTTTAATTTATCTTCAATAAATTAATAATGTAGATTAAATAATACTAATGAAAACAGAACCACTTTCAAGTCAAATTTATGAAGTGAAAAAGTTATGTTCAATCACCAATTTACTAATTTTCACATATATATTAAATCCTCTCCTCAAAATAATTAAATGATCAAAAACATTATCTTGTCTTATATGTATCTTAAAAGTACCAAAGTCAATGCCTAATTGAAATCTTATGATATTGATGTAATCTATCCTTTAATAATTTAAACATATAATAGTACAACAAGATAAAAGAATAATACACGATATTGTAAATTATTACTCATAGTCACAATTATTACATTCTATTAAACTTATATTCATAAATATTACATATAAGATGCCTATTATCTTAGATGTCATGAAAAAACTATTTTATAATTAATTTTTAGAATATCAAACCTTAAAAATATACAGCAAGTAATAAGTCTTAAACATTGTATGTCTATAATACAATATCTCTAATAAAAAGATATATACATATGCACACACACACACACACACACACACATGTATATATATATATATATATATATATATATATATATATATATATATATATATATCCATCCATCCATCCACAACCCCTTTTCCCATTTTGCACATGGGGGTTGAGGTGTCACTTCAGCAGTGACAGTCATCTGAAGCCAAGATTTTACACTGCCGGGTGGCTAGCGTTGCCACAGTAGTTCATTTGTACCACTCACTCTCACACACACACTCAACTATGGCCAATATAGAGTGTCCAATCCACCCACTGCATGTCTTTGGAATGTGGAAGGAAACCGGTGCACCTGGTGGAAACCCATGTGACAACAGGGAGGACATGCAGACTCCACTCAGAAGGCACCCTAGGCAAGAATCGAACCACAGAACCTCTTGCTGTGAGGCAACAACACTAACTGCTGCACCACTGCAGCCACCTATCTCTCTCTCTCTCTATGTATATATATTTATATATATATATATATATATATATATATATATATATATATATTACCTTCATTTGACTGAAAGCTCATTTGACTGACAAACATTTTAATTGGACCAAATGACTGAAACTTCATTTCACTGACAGTTTATTTGACTGACAATTATTATTGGCAGTATCTAGAGTGCTGTATGGCAAGTAAAAGGAATATGTCCTTTTCCCGACAGTAGTGTAACCCTGGAGTTAGTATATATAGTTGGGGGGT
>NC_056748.1:200850998-200858498 GCF_019279795.1 Protopterus annectens
TCACACAGTCAGAATCAAACTGGTATGCCTTGTAAGTACAGCAGCATCCTGATATTAAATCTTCTATCAGACATGGACAAGTGTGAATGCTGGATACAAAGCTGGCTCACCTCAATGTATAATAACTTATCTGAATAACAAACACAAGTGTGTTTAGCACTGACACACACACTTGTAACCTATTAAGCTCAGTAGGTCTGTGACAACGAGTTCCAGCAGTGCAATGTTCAGGTTAGACTGTGATTGAATGTGCATGTTGATGTTACAATGTGTGGAAATGACACATTTCCATATAAATTCATCATCTCTCACTGTATGCACAGCTTAAACTGTACTGGTCACTTTTAGAAATATCCATCTATTACGATCAATTTGTTTTGTCATTACACTCCTCATGTTAAAGTTGCCAGTGATTTCGCAACAAATGATTATGAATGGTATTGTGATTGTTTTTTGCATTCTCTATTTATTCAGTTTTTTTTTTTATCAAACACCAACCTTAGAAAATTTATTTTTCTGAGTGACTTTATTTAACAGAAATTTGCAAAGCACATAGCAACAACAAAATGTAAATGAGAACTTCAAGTTAAAATCAACAATACCTTATCCCCACCATTTTATAGCTGTCAAACACAACACAGTATGTAGACTTAAACCACATAGTAAATATGCAGCAGAAGTAACAGACTTTACTGAATAGAACTGCTAATGATCACTGGATGTTCTCAAAACTCTGATGCCATGTTGAAGAATATGCTGGAGAGTCATACAACATGTTAATTAGTGTAAATAAATAAAATTGACATTTGGATCATAATAGAAGGAAGAACCTGTTAATCTACATAAGATCCTTAAGGGCATAGTAACAGGATACAGACAGAAAGACAGAACGGAAACTTAAAACAATGGCCAACATGCTCACCCATATGGTTACTATGTGGATAACTAAATGCAGGGAAATTAGCAGATAATGCATCTGTGACAATATTTTCTATTTGAATAACAAGCCACTTTTGCATGGATTAAGGCTACTGCTTACTTTGTAGAAATGTTCTTTGAATGGTCATTTCTTCCCTTCTATGTCAACTAACCTGCCAATCAGCCTGATAAATAGCATGGGTGATTTGCCATCACTCTTGGATTCATGGTAGTGTAGGACTTTTCCATTGTCTAGTAATGGGTTTTTGGCCACTGACTGTAAAATATGAAGGAAACTAGATTTGGGTATGCTGGGGGCAAAACCATAGACTGATAAACCTGCTTTCTCTTTTCCTAATAATGGATGAAGTTCTCTAACTTCCCTCAGAACTCTTTCCAAAAGATACCTATTAACAGACAATCCAATGCTATTTGTCCCAAGGGGCTAATGGCTCCTTGGAATGACTACACCAACAGGTAGGCACATAAAAAGATGTTTGGGAGGAGATTTAAGAGGGGGGTTAAGAAAAATCTGATGGAGAGATTCCCATGAGAAGATACTCCATTTGGGAGATATATTGCTTATTTAAGGAAGAGACGTTATAGATGTGCCCATTTAATACATATTCTCAAAAACTGCAGATGGTGAATAATAGTCAAAGGCAGAGTGCCACAAACCAATTGGCCATAGCAACTTTCAGAATTCCCTTTGACTTCAAGGGTGTGAAAATTGATATACACACGACTTCATAACATCAATCCACTCAAAGTACATGATATGCCTTAATAGGGAGAGGAGCTGACAATAATATTTGTAGTGTGCAGGTGGTAGGCGATATTCTGCAAAAAATTCTGAGACAGACTTACAGATATGGAGGTGAAAAACTGGAAGAAAGATATTAAACCTTTATACTAACTTTAATCAAGAACTTTTTAATATCATATTAAAATCCTTCACCTGGTCCCTATTAAAAACGTTACCACTAGATAATCCTGTCAGCCACTTCAACAAATTATTTCTAGACACCATCAACAACTTAACTCCTCTTTGAACTAAAAGAGCAAAAAAAAAAAAAAAAAAAAAACTAGCACCCTGGCTAACCAAATCCAGAAAACAAATACTACAAATCGGAGACCAAGCTTGGAACGATTGGCAAAAGAACAAAAATTATACAAATCTACAAAACTATACGCAACTGTGTAATAAAGCAAAGAAATTAGTAGCTGCTGATAAAAAAAACTATTTCTCACAATTAACAACTCACAAAAACACTCAAAAAGCTTTCTGGAAAACCACATCATCACTTCTTACCCCAGGATCCAAACAAAACCCATCACCAACCACAGATAAAACACCATCCCAAATAGCTGATATGTTTAATACCCACTTTATTGACAGCATAGTAAAAAAAATTAGACTCTACTTTTACTACAAATTATAACTTCACAGACAATCTCATTCCAACCCTCTCTCAAACATCCAACAAAACCACCACAGCTTCTCCCCCTCACCAAAGTACTTCAAATCTAATATCCAATGTCCTCCTTTTTCTCTACAACCTGTATCTACTATGTTTGAACTTAAACTTCCTTTTAAACTAAAACCTCCTTCCCCTTCCACTGACAATCTCCCAGCAGAATATTTAAAACTTTCTGCAGAAGCAATAGCTTATCCTCTCAGCATTCTTATCAATCGATCCATCATGGAGTCCCAAGTCCCCAACCTTTGGAAGAAATCTGTCATAAACCCACTGCGCAAAGGAGGAAAATCTAATGAATTAACTAATTATCGATCCATCTCTATCCTACCTCCTCTATCCAAACTGCTGGAAAATGTATATACATACAACTACTGAACCACCTTATCCATAACAATCTTCTTACACTCACCCAACACAGCTTCAGGCTAGCACATAGCATGACAATAGCTCTTATCTCCTTTATGGATATTGTTAGCAAAGCTAGAGATGCTGGCCAAATAGCCTCTGTAAGTACTAGATTTATCAAAGTCTTTTGACACAGTATCTAATCACAAACTTTTACAGTAACTTTATTCACTGGCAAGGTTGGCTGTCACAATACCAGATTAACAAAATAGAGGTCCCACAAGGGTCCATTCTTGGACCTCCTCTTCAATATCTTCATTAATAATCTACTCACTGCCTCTCTTCAAAGCTCCATTATCCAATACTCTGATGATTCTATCATAATCTCCTCCTCAAACAGCAAACCACACCTTTTGCAAATAACACAAGATGCTTTTACCTCAACTGAATCTTAGCTCAATGGAGCACAATTACTACTCAACCCCAACAAGACAAAACTTCTACTTTTTACACCTAAAACATTCTCATCTGATTTTAAAATATATTCACAGAACAACACAGAGACTGAAATTGTAACAAACGCTAAGCTATTAGGTATCACTATAGACAATAAATTTACATTTGGCCAACACATTACATAATGCTATTAAAAAAAGCATGCACTTCAAGCTTGGGATGCTCTACAGACACAAACATTTTGTGGATACTTTTACCAAAAGAACACTTGCCAATACCTATGTGTTCCCCTCTCTGTTATATGTTGCCCCAATTTTCAACAACCTGCACATGTCACTAAAAAGTAAGCTTCAGTCTTGCTATCACAAAGTCACTAAATTTGCTACAGGCACACTTACTGCGCTCACTACTGCAATGGTCTTACGGAACTTAATTGTCTTGAGTTCCCCCATCATCTAGACTATATACAACTATCTATTGCATATAAAATAATAAATAAACAGAAAGCTGTCCTGCCTTAAAATCTACTCTGCATACATACATTCCTACTTGAACTTTCAGTTCTGAAGATAAACAATCAATAACCATACACAAACCTAATAAAAGAGCCGGCTAGTGTCTGTATTCCTATTCTATTGCAAAACTATGGAATGCCTTACCTAAAAATATCAGTACTGTAGACAATTCCAAGAAATTCAAGTTTACACTAAAAAACCTACCTTCGTAGCTCACATATCTACCCTTGCTACAAAACCAACAGATAACCTTCTCCTTTACACTTTTTAACTTCTCTCATCCACCTGTCTCCCATTTTGCCCTTTACAACATTCAGCCTCTTACTAATTCATTCTTATGTCTTCCTCTTTCCCTGTCTCATCCTATTTCCTAGTATTAACTATCCAACCATATCTCTCAATCTTCTTATCACCCATCTCCTCTATCCTTCTATCTTCCTCTTTGACTACTTTAAGGAAATATCTCTCTAAACCACTCATGAATCTAGAATCACTAATTTGAAATACATTCTTAACTCAATGTACTCATACACCTTAATCTAACACCTTGTATGTCAGCCATTTTCCCTGCCTAGTACTATGAGATATTATTGTCTCAACTTACTTCTAAATGGCTAATAATTACAGTACAGATGGCTTGTTCTGCTCATTGTTATTGTATTTTGTTAATAATATCCACAATTTCTCCTGTAAATACTCTTTCAGAAATTGTATTGTACTCTATACAAAAATTTAACTGTAACAGCTTTTCTTTTTACTTATATATGTAAACTTTTATTACTGGAGCTTGTCTTCCTGACTTAATTGGACTTTTCCAGTCATCAAATGTCAATAAATAAATAAAGCCCACCAGGTAACAAGGGAAAGTTCTGCTGAACTGAGAGAAATTTGTTGTCCACCTTGTATAGTAATACCAGTAAGGTCCATACCTTAAAATTGTCCACAATGCTCAGAATAATGTATTCAGATATTAAGAGGTACAATTGAAGATCAGGCATTTGAAGAACTCCAATGCAGTAGCATGCAATAATAAGAGACAATTGCCTCTAGGCATATTAAATCTCCTTGGAATATTAAGCCGTAAGGTGGAAGACATATTATGAAGTATCACACTGGTCCAAAGTGGGGGAGCTACTAGAAAATAAAGATCAGTGAAGGTACTTAAGAGTATGGCTTGGTATGTTAAGGAAGGACAAGGAAGACAAATACAACTCTTAAGAGGATGAGCATAGTGTACATCCAATGAACCCCTGGAATGACAAGGAAACCATAAATATTTTTATAGCCTCTATCACATTTTCAAAAAAAAGGTAAAAGAAAGCTGCATGAGGAGACCCTGAACCAAGTACAGCACTTTAGGATACAGGACCATCTTCAGTAATAAGATTTAACTCAAAATCAAGCTTCCATTGATCACACTCCTTTAGGTATTTATTCTGTGTTACTGAAATGGACTGAACATTTAAATCCCATTTTTTCATAGAGGTAGGGGCAAGAGAAAGACTTGGATATTTAAAATGAGTAGGGTTATAATTAATGTTGTGTCTTGCCTGCTTAGAGAAATGCAAAGAAAAATTATAACATAAAAAAAAAAAGATTTGGTAGGATTTGTTTTATACCTTGTACTGGTTACCAACCTACTGAGCATGGCCCAACACTTCAGCAAATTACTTTGTGGTTGCATAATAAAATTAAGAGATCATCCACACATAATGCTATCCCTCTTGATCTAGCTTCCATCTCCCAGTTGGGGATATGAAGTAGATAACTCACTCCTAAGGAAGATTGCCAAGGGGCCCAATGCCAACGTAAGTAGAATGGGAACTAGATGGGGATTAGAGGGCAACTCATTTAAAAGAAGTGAGCAATCCAGACATAAATGGAAATAATTGGATTACAGCCTTTGAGCTCTAATAATAATAATTTGAACATGGAGCCTCTCCACGACAGTCTCTATTTTCATATTAAAATGTCTTATATTCCAGATTGTAGAGTCTCTCAGCTGGCCAGCAGGGATTGGAACTGCCTGTGAAGCACTGAGATGGAAGGTGTTTATATTCCTCTTATAGTGTGACTAATTCAGCATTCAAAGATATCCACAGGTCATTAGTACAGACCCTCAAATTTGCATGCTCTAAGCCTTTCAAAGTAGCATGGAGAATATGAGGGGGATATGTATCATCCTCAAATGCAAAATGATACTTGACAGTGATCTCATTCAGGTACTTGGAAAATTGTGGCCTGCAGGGGAAAAAATTGTGCTAACATCAAGCACCTTGAAGATAATTTTGAATGGTTCTGGAATGTGCAGATCAAAACATCTTGGTCAGAATGAAGGAAGGGAAGGTGTTTAACAGTAAATCCTCTAAATATATTGTATCAATACAATTAAAAGTACTAAATTGTATTGAATGTAGGTTGTATTGAAAGGAAACAGAGTTGGGATTCCCATGTCTATTAAAGAAATCCCTGCAGCCCATGATAAAAAGATATTTGTCATGAGCAAAGATACATAGAGAAATTAAAGCCAATGTATCTTGAGAAGATGTAACACTATTAAAAATGCTCAATAAAGCTAGAGAACCTCTAGACATATGCCTGAACCATTGATGTAACTTCCTAGCTTCCTTACTTCCTATGGCTAGGTGAAATTACAATGCAATTAGGGCCATAACTCATCCACCAACTCAGAGACTGCAACTAACCTGGTCTCTTCTAGGCATATCTTAAGTGTCAAAGAATGGTACTGTAATTAGGCAAAGAAAGACTACTCCGCTCCGCTTAGCAGAAGAAGATACCTAGTTATAACCCCAGACTGCAAGTTTAACATGTTCAGCATGAGACCATGAGATTAAAACTGGAGTTGGCCAAATGCCAAAATAACACAAAAACTTACATAGTATAGAAATATCAAGTATAGCAAAAATGGCTGAACTGCAAAACTGATATTTGTATATCAGGAAAGGGCCTCCACTTCCAAGGTTGTGGGATGAAAGAACATCCCACAGCTCCTGTCCACAACCATGAATGGGGAAGGGACCATCCTCTAGCTTCAATCGACAACATAACACAATCAATAAGCTCTGAGGACTAAAAATGTGAATCCATAAAACATGTATATCCATGCTGGATGGAGGGACATTTCTTTCTGCTGACAGGTAAGGAAATGTACAATAACTGCCGGTGGTGGAGAGCCTGTTTGTGGAGGTGGTGCCAGTGATCTATCACCTCTAACATTAACTTTGGAGTCGGACCTAATCCCAGTGCAGTTGCTATCCAAGACTGTAAAAAGCATAATGTGTATCTTTATTTTGCACCTTCCTGAAGCCCGAAAACCCTCAAGTTATTCCCCTGACCTCTGTTCTTCTGGTCATCAGTTTTATCACAGAAAGAATGAGTGAACTCCAAGAGGAACGATATTTGATTCTCCATTTCATATAAATGAGCACATAAATCTTATGATGACTGCTCAAGCTGCCCCATATGCTCAAAAAACCCAACACTGCTATTTTAATATCCTGCACCTGGTGCTCCTGCAAAGCAGACTGGGAGGTGTCCAACTTGTACCTACTTGGTCATTTAGCCCTACTGTGCCATATCCAGAAGGACTGAAGCAATATGGCTGTGAGAGGCTGCAACTGGAGATTCCACATTGTGCATTTCCAAGAGGGGAGTAGTTATGTTGCTAGGGGTATTATCCTGCTGTTAATGACCACAGCCATTCAAGGAACATTCTAGCTTTTGATATATGCTTCTTTGACAGCATATGCCTCACTGAAAGGAAA